>NC_092499.1:20897500-21047500 GCF_047511675.1 Marmota flaviventris | reverse complement strand
ACAAAAAAAAAAAAAAAAAGCTGTGTGGGTACATTTGATTATCTATATAGAAAGGAAAGAAGAACGAAATGGCTTAAAAACAGAATTTATAACTCAAATGTAAGCAGAGTAGGAAGATTTGACTTGAAAAGGAAGAAATTTAAAAAGGATGGTTAAAAATCTCCTTGCTAAATAGATTACTAAGGATGGATGAAAGCCCTGGTACTGGACATCAAAAAAATGGGAAAAGCCTTCAAGGCATCTCAGAAATCTCCCAGGATTTTCTTTCCATTTTAGGACCAGAGATGTAGGTGGGCAGGATGTTTTCTGAAAAGAAGTTCAGGGGCTACTCCACAGGCTCACTGCTTTCCTGTGAGGTGCTCTACAAGCAACCCAGAGGTGATTCAAATAAGCCAAACCAATCAGAAGGCAGCAAGCCACAGACTGGTGGCATCAATGTGGTGGTACTAACTCCTCAGGTATGCAGAGCGCAGGAGCTATGGGGTGATGAAAGCTGTTATGGGGTAATAACTTGTTCCCAACCTGTTTATTCTGTTGTTTGCAAAACAATAATGTGATAATTGCTTGATAGGATTTCCAGGTTGGTCATTTGGTTGACAAATTGTGATTTTCGGTGTTCTTGCAACAGATGCACAACTTTGAAGGTGAAAAATATTTTGGCCAATATGATGAGAGTTGAAAGGTAAAACTAGTTTTATGTGGGGGAATCATCGTGTGCTATTCCTGTATTTCAGCATTTAAATACTTACAGTTTTTCTCTCAAGGGTTCAGACCTTAGGTCAAAAGGACAATTAAAATGTCTATCTAATCTTCATTAAAACGGAACAGCAAATTGGTTCTTTTTCACAGTCAGAAGGTGTGAGACTGAGAAAGCCCAGGTCTCCTGGACACATATCCTAATCCTGCCCTGGAGTTGGCATCATGACAAGAGGTTTGTTGTCAGAGAGGGAGTGATGCTGGGAAAGAGAGCTGTTGCCAGCCACTGCTCTCTAGGAAGCCCCACTAAGACCATGGGAAAACAAAACCATTTCCAAAGATCACAGGCTGTGGATTAATAGAACCCAAGGAAAAGCACAGAGTGGTGTGAAAGTCATGAAACGAGATGGTTCCACGGGTTCCATTTAGGGAGTGTGAGCCTGTCTGACAGGCGCATTCCACGCAGGCCAAACACCTTGGCCCCCATTAAACAAGTATAGTCCTTCGGGTTTCTAACACAGTTGGCTTTTCAGTGATGTGTTAACCACTCTTTAACTAGCAAAGTAGGAGGGCAAAGTACAAGGAAAACTCTGAGGGTGAGAAAATCTCAGATGTCAACTTTTAAAGCACAATGACGCTAATTTTAAGTCAAACTTAAAAAAAAAAAAAATCTAGTTAGTATAGCTATGTGCCCAAGTCGACAGATTTCAGTCATTCATGAATACATTCCTCTATGTTGGACCTCAGAATCCCTTTGGCTAGAAACTAGTAGATGGAATTTCTAATTAAAAAGAAAAAATAGAGCTCCCATCAATTTAACCCCAAGTTACTTTGTCAAACCTTCACCCTCACACTCCCTCCTAGAAGCCCCTCCATAGTCTCTTATTCATATTGACAATTTGAACTTGACGGCACCCATGGAGGAACTGACAGCTTTTCTCCAAAAGCAACAACACCCGTGCTGAAGTTGCTTCAACACCTCAAAATTTACCTTTCCAACTGAAAGGTTTCATACATGGTGAGTAATAGAATTCACAAAGGAACTATTTATAAAAGGATTCCCTCTGCCCTGGGTGATAGTTGCTAAAGTAATTTTCTTTTACTTTGGGTCAAGGCTGGGGAGAATTTTGACTTCATAGAACCCTTTTGTATTTACACAGATGTGAAATGCCTCATATTTTATTCATGGTTGCCTCTCCAAAGGTATTGCTTTGTCTCTTCTTTTCTCTTCCAGTCTGTCTGTCTGCATACCTCTCTCATACTCCAGTTCCTTCTTTATTAAGAAAATAAGGATGATGAAGGTTCTATGAAATACCGACTGGAAAGTTCATTACAATTCAGTGAGGTTTCTATTCCAGATTCATTTTGCCAAGGAGACAAATGTTAAAATGGTTGCATTATGTTTATTGACGAGTTGGTTCATGGAGGCTTTTCTGAACTTGTTTAGGATTTCCCACAGGTAGCTAATAAGAATAAGGTAAATATGACATCTTTCAAAGTAATGTTTACAATTTATTTTGGTTCTTGATCAGAGTCATAGGAGTTATTTGGTATCCAATCACAACTCTGAATGGCAGGATTCTCTCTCTTTTTAAATTGAATATACTCAGTATATATTTAAGAGAATAACCACAATCTTGGAGAATGACTTAGGAAAAGTATCATTATTTGTATTTCTTCAAATTCACTTAGGAAAATTTCATCACTGGACATTTTGTTTCAGACAACGTAATGTGTCTTCATTTCCATCCTTGCTAATGTATAAAATAGAACTTATTTCAAGTAATCAAAAATCCAAAAGAATAGATCCTTTTGGTCTCTCTTGAGACATTTCTTCTAATTCAAAGCCAAGGAAAGTATCCTTTCTTTAGTGTTCTTATTAGCAATAGAGATAAGGAGTCAAGAAAATATGTAGTGCTGTGGTATGGGTAGGCTTTAAAATACATTAGCAGTACTCTAACCATTGCTAAGGGGCAGTAGAACATTAAGAAGAGATATTACAGTTATAAAACTGAATAAGGCCCAACTTTATACTAATAGTTCCCTCTTTAGATGGGTCTGATAGTCTTCCTTCAGTTTCTTTCAACTATTGTTAAAATAATTTCTTTTACCACCTGTTCTTTCTGCTTTAGGCCATTTTGCCATTAAATATATACAGAAGAATGTGTCTATTAGGGGCTATAGTGCACAGGCTATTTTATTAATAGAGAATCCCAATTAGAATATCTTTTATTCTCTTTAGCTGTCATTGTAGATTACATCAATGAGGATTGACCCTTTGTAAATTTCAATTATATAGTGAGCATTGATTTTCTTCCATCAAAGCCCATAAATTATTTTCCTTAGTCTAAGAGACACTCTAAAGCTTAATCACAATTCAAGCTGTGACTTATGACTGTGATACTCAAATAGAAAGGCATAATAATATTTTTATATTAAGTTTGAATAGAGGCCTAGATATTTGGGAATGTTGGTTTCTGATTATCAGTGATAACATTATTTTGAGTTTTACCAAGAAATGCAACTGGGTGGGCTCTGATTGTTTAATACATAAAGCAAAATACAAAAGTTTAACTTTCTTGGTGGAGTCACCCCAATAACATCAGGAAGGCTTTAATTATAAATTAATTAGTCATATACATTCTAGAAAGAAAGCTTTCTTAAGTTAATATGTTGGATGTTTTGTGTGTCTCTGATTAGTATAACCATGTTAGGCTTTTTGTACACATCACTCTAGTTTTCTTGCCCACAATTTTTAAACCAGGAAAATATTCCCTTAGAAGCATTGATGGTCCTGACTTGTAGTGAATATTTACATCAAGTCACTGAGATATGAAAAATAGTGGAGCACTGCTGAATTTTAATTATTTTTTGAATATTTTCCCATGCAGTTACTGTACATAGGGCATTATTTTAGAAAGAAACAGATGGAGAGACAAAGTAGATCTACAAGATACAGAAAACCATTTAGTTTCTTATTGATACATAGCAATTTATCCCACCATAATCTAGTTCTATGTATTGTTTCCCATATTAGGCAGTATGAAAAATTTGCACATGCTATTGTCTTTTATGTTTTGTTTTGTCCAAATAAAGTTTAGGTAATGGAAATCTTTGCAAATATAGAAGGTTAGAAGCAGATTAAAAAATAACACTGGCTTTTTGCCATGAAAATTTACATATTGTCACTGAGAGATGGAGGATGGTGAACCTCTTTCTTATGTAGTTTGTATAATTTTTAAAAAAATCTTTCAGAAAGTGACTGTGAAATTGTCACCATGTTCGATACTAAATCCTATGACCTAAATTCTGAAACATTGTATTTGGAGGCTTATGAACACCTCAGACATGCCCAAATTTAAGACAAGGAGTTCAAGGACTATTTCTTCCTAAAAATAGTTTTATTGGAGAGCAATCTGGACACATTTACAGGATCATTTTGTTCTATACCTAGAATGTTCTCAAATTTTAAAAAAAATCTGCAAATTTTTTGAATCTTTTTAATCATTATATGAATATATATCTCTCACAATTCCAAATGTTTAGAAGAAAAAAATAGATACAGGGCTGACTTTCAATAAACAGCTTGTATTTTTTTCTATTGATTTAAAAAATAAATGAATGAATGAATGAATGACAATGGAATGCATTACAATTCTTATTACACATATATATCACAACTGTTCATATCTCTGTTTGTATATAAAGTATTTTGACACCCAATTTGTGCCTTCTTACATGTACTTTGGATAATGATGTCTATCACATTCCACCATCCTTGCTAATCCCCTGCCCCCTCCCATTCCCTCCTACCCCTTGGAAGATAATTATCTAGAATTCACCTATTCCTCCCATGCTCCATCCCACTATGAGTCAGCCTCCTTACATCAGAGAAAACTTCCTGCATTTGTTTTTTGGGATTGGCTAACTTCACTTAGCATTATCTAAACAGTTTGTATTTTGACCCTGCTTCTTCAACTTTTGTTTTGGGCCAGAATTTTCTTCATGCATAGAATAGGGTAATTATTGTCAACTCATAATATTAGAGTAAAGAATACACGAGAGGGCTGGGGATGTGGCTCAAGCAGAAGTGCGCTCGCCTGGCATATGTGGGGCGCTGGGTTCGATCCTCAGCACCACATACAAATAAAATAAAGATGTTGTGTCCACTGAAAACTAAAAAATAAATATTAAAAGATTCTCTTTCTCTTTAAAAAAAAGAATACACGAGATAATGCTTTCACAGTATTTGCAAAATACCAAACAATTGATAATTTGTACATTAAAATTATATAGCTTGTTTTACTTCTCCTTATTAAACAGGAATTGAGAAACTACTATGTGCAAACCTCTCTCTAAAGAAGAAAAATGTATTTAAACTACTAAAAAAAGAGATTAGAAAGTGAAAGATCTGAATTGAGTTTCATGTTCAGAGGATGAAGAAGTTTATAATTGGGATGAAACAAAATATGAATGTCTGAATGTAATGAAGATATATTGGGGTTGGGATAACCCATTAGCAGTTTTAAATTACAGTTTAACAAGTTTGAATCATAGTTTTAGGCAATGTGGCTTCCGAGTAATGGAAACAACAACTGATTTCACTTTATACTACCAAGTGGACAACAGCAGAGCAGATAAGACGGAACCAAGAAAATGGGAAAATTAAAAATAAAGGTTATAATGTAGAAAAACTTTTAAAGACGAAATCAATTCAGCTTTCAAGAGAGATCACATAAGGGATGGTCAAAGAATTTTAAATTATCCTGAAATTATTGCTTCTATGGTAGTGAAAGGTCAGCTGGCTTTCTGGAGAGCTTATGGATTCTGGTTCTGTTATCATGAATGGTTGAAGCACCATTATGATATTGAAATGGGAAAAGTAAGAGGGAGGCTAGAAAAATAACATTAAAAAATAGAAATAAAAGTCGTGTGTCATTCAAATACAGGTTAATTATTGTACATAATCACTGGAGAGGATCATACTTCTGCTTGCCATTGAGAGTAGACCACATGACTGGGTTTGGTCAGTGCAGTACTAGGGGGAGTATTGTGGGACTTCCAGGAAGGGACTAAAGAGTCATTTTCTGCTTGGTCACAGTCTCTTTTTCTTCTTCACATCAACCAGAAATATTCCCCACGGTGTAGGTCTAAGTCTCAGTGTATAGATAATGATGTTGAATAACATCTAGTATCTCATCCTCTGCCTGTCCCACTTCACACCACTCTCACTGCCACCACACTGATATGACCACAGCTGTAACTCCTGTTAGGCAGGTACCATTTTGAAAATTGACCTATGCTGTTGGAGATCACTACAGTATCAGGTTATTTATGTAATATTACTCTGCATATTTTGGTGGATATAAATAGAGGTAACCACAAATCTTCTGAGATGGATGGTATTTGAAACAAGAAAATATCCAGAGATGAGGAAAAGCTGGAGAGTGAACCTTAGAAAATAATTTTAGCTAGGGGCAGAGTCATATGCCTGTAATCCCAGCAATTTAGGAGGCTCAGGGATGCAAGTTTAAAGCCAGTCTCAGTAATTTAGCAAGGCTCTAAATAACTTAGTGAAATCCTGGATCAAAATAAAATTAATAATAATAATAATAATAATAATAAATATAAAGGGCTGGGGATGTTGCTCAATGATAAAGGGTCCCTGGGTTCAAGCATCGGTACCACCCACCCAAAAAGAAAATAATTCTAGAGAATAAATAAGAAGATAAATCAGTAAGTGAAAAGAAGTTACCAAATTCAAGAAGAGGTTTCTCAAGAAAAATATTTTTTCAAGAACATTAAATATTGTAAAGAAATAAAGTAAATATTCTTTCAATAACATTAAAGAAAGTAGCGGGAGGAGAATTAAAATGTGTATGAAATTCTGCTGAAGAAGCTTTAACCTCAATACTCCTCAGATATAACTCTCAATGTTTCTGCACCCTCTTGCCAGAAAAGCATTTAAAATTACCAGCATTTATAGAGAGGCAAAAAGAAAGAAAGAAAGAAAGAAAGAAAGACAATATCAACACATGCAATCTGTCAGCTTCCTTAGAAATGTTATATTCTATCCTTTTATCAAAAGTATTGCCATCAAAATCAGTCTGAACTTCATTTGCTTATAATTTCCATTTCTCCATTGCTACCATCGCCACCAATAGAATTTACTTTTAATTAAATCATACGTAAAAGCAGTTTCTGCATTTTTCTGTAGTGTTAAATATTATTATCTTTTGATCCTAAAAGTAGTCTGGCTTGGATCATATCAAGGAAAATGGAATTTGTAGAAATACCAGTGAACTGAACCTGTAATTAGAATGTCATCAGTGACTGAGGAATCCCCAGAGAAGAGTCAAGGTACTCTGGTCCCCTTGGCATCTATCCATTCACTTCTATCTGTGTGAAGTTAAGGACTGACCTCTCGGCTAGGTAGAATTAATCAAGGTACTATGTTCCTCTTTCATTGATCTCTTGGGAGACAACCTGCCAACATTTTTACTGGTAGAGATTCCTTAATATGACCATTTTATGAGAGAAACATTCTCCCGTTTATATGTACATTTCTCTTTCATATTCTCCTTTTGTAAATGAATTAATATATGTAAAATATTCACAAAAGTGTCTGGCACGCACAAAATACCACTGAATTATTTTCTATTATTATCCAGATGATGATTCTTCACAAATGGTTGCAACATGGTCCAGTCCTGAAGCTTTCTCTTTTTTCCATCCTCTGCATTTCATCTAGATAAATTATCCCTAAATTACAAACAGGACCACACTGAAAGTTTCGCTGACACTATAGATTGATTCTGGAATGTCCCCCAAGATTCATGTGCTAAAGACTTGGTGCCCAACCTAGGGAACTTCTAAGAGGTGGTAGAAGATTTAAGAGGCAGGCTTAGTGAGAGGCCTTACGTCATTGGGGGGTATGTCCTCAAAGGGAACTGAGAGATCCCACTGTCTTGCTTTCTCTTTCTTTGCTTCTCAGGCACTGAGAAGTTACTTAGATTCACCGTGGGTTCCCTGAGGTGATGTATTGCTTTGTAACAAGCCCCAAAGCAACAGGGCAAAGCAGCTGTGGACTGAAATCTCTGAAACTGTGAGCCAAAATAAGTGTTGCAATTTAAAAGTTGATTATTTCAGGTATTCTGTTATGAAAATAAAAAGAAGAACACCACAACCTCCAAGACAAACTCTAAGCTACCTTCTCAAGGCCAATAGACCTTTACTTCCATGCCAAAGACTAACTCTGTAACCTCATGTGGTCCCCATTCTGTACCATAGATCTCTTGAACTTTTTCATCCTATTAGAAATATTCCCTCTGCACAGTATCTCCTTAACATCTCCTTTTCATCTTTTATGGTTTATCTCCCATAGTGTCTTTTTCAAAAAAAGTTTTCCTGAGCCTTCTTTCTCAGTGTGGCTTCTCAATATTTCCATCATTCAGTCATTACAGTGATCATGTTATAAGTAATGTTTAGTTTGAAGATTTTTTCACTCAACTATACTACTTCTTAAAGTCAAAACTGTGTCAGTTTTGTTACAATCTCAGCTCCCCTCAAACTTTCAGACAAATAGTAGGTGTTTGCAAAATTTGAAGCAAAGAATGAAAGGTGTCCCTGTGTATAAAGCAACAAATCAGGTGTCCTTTTGGAACCTCTGTTGATATGTTTTCTGTTTTCCATAGTTTTGATATATTATCTCTTTAATATTTTCTGTTTCAAGTTCTTTCTGAAGTTAGGCAGGGTGCATATTTAATACATGACTGTGAAGTCTTAGCATTGCATGAACTCTTAGAGACAAATTAACATAAATGTCTTAATAGATGAGAAAATTAAGGAAGAGGAATTAAGTGATTTGCCTGGCTGGACAAATGTTGGCAATGGTACCAGAAGTTTCTCTAAAAGCTAAAATATCTCAGGCACAAGTTCAGTTATATTAAGTAACACTCATTTTGTCCTTTATAGGTCAGCATTGTTGGCAAATTACACCTAAATCCAGAGTAATGATGTAATGAGAAACACAGATATTATTTTCTGCTGCCTAATTATTTTTAACTAATATCCTTTGACTTCCTACACTGTGCCAGGCATTTAAGGTATATTACTTTCTTGAGTTAATTGAGCCCGGAAGGCTAAGTCTGATACTCTCTCGTTTATGTTTAAGGAAACTGAAAGCACGGATTTCATGTAAGATTCCTAAGTGTCAAAGAGCTGATAAACTGAAAGCAGGGATGATCTGTTTCCAGATTCAGACTTTATCAAAGTTGGACTAAAACAGACATACTAAACAAACAGAATCTTCTTCTATATTCTTATCCATTAAAATTATATATCTATATTGGGGAGCAAATGGGTGAACGGGAAAGAAGCAAGTGTTATAAGATGGAAAATTAACATGTAAAAATAGACATGTCATTCCGTGATCATTGATGGGAAGAGTAGATGGTCATCATATATTCGTCAACTACTATGTGCCAGCTGTCCTTCTCTAACTGCACAGAAATGTAGATATTTTACTCCCACTTCAGACCTATAAAAATTGAAGTTTAAACTCAATTCAGTAACTTTCTCTACTCAAAAATTCTCTGGGCTTTGTGCCAATAGAGTGCAAATTAAAACTGGTTGAACTTCAAAACCCAAAAGTGAAGAAAGGCGGAGGGTTTTTCCAGTGAAAGATCTAAAATCAAGTTAATAAAAAGAAGAAAGCATAGTATGTGTTGAGAAATAAGAAGCAGAATAGAAGTTGCAAGAAGAAATATAATAGGAGATAAGGTAAGAATGGCAAGCTGAGTTCCTTAGGTGAAGAGTTATGGATGGCAGACTCTTGGGTCTAATTTTCAGTTCAGCAGGCAAGAGGGATGCATGGAATCAAGAAGTGACTAGAAAGAGTGAGATGAGACAGATGGTTATTCGAACATTTTAATCAATAAAATTAATAACGATGATATTCAAATTATGGTATCAGTAATAAAGAGAGAAGGCAATAGTCAAATATGGACTAAGGAGGCTTTGGTGTACACCTGAGACATGATCTGAACCACAATATAGCTGAATCTACACAATCATTGTGTGTATTTATTGTTTTTCTGTATCCAATGACTGAAATTCATTCAATCTGAAAATAGTACAGGAAATACTCATTTGTTTCCTGTAATCACATAACTATGATATGTAATGGTATGCCAAACACATGGGTAGTTAAGCTATTCCTGCCCAGAACCTGCCAACCACATGGGAAAAGTTGCAAAACACATTTGAAAGTGCCACGTGGATTTTTTTGAAAAACTCCATGTGCATTTATTACAGAGGCGATATAGCTTCAGTGATGCATAAGTCAAACCAATGTGTGTTTAAAAGTTTGGTAAACGTACCTCAGATTCCCTTTAATACAACATGCTTTCTCACAAGGTCAGGTTTTGCTTAAACATTTCTCTTTCACGTGGCAACTAGCATCTGTTAGTGTCCGACTCCCCTGTGCACTGGTAATGACTGTGCTATTTGTTATTTAGGACATTTGGTGGAGGGGAGAAATGATCAAATATTTATGAGTTTCTGAAGGTGTCCAGAAACCAATATTCTACAGTTATACCCTAAAACCTTATATTCACATCTACTGTGTTACTTCTTCGATGAAGATTAAATAAATGCCTTCCTCATATCTCTTTGGATTAAGCTAATCCACTTAACATTTGCTTTTTGCATTTGCTTTAGAGACACACTTTTCTAGAAATCTCTGCACCACATCTGAGCTGATGTTCCACATGAACATACCTTGAATACCCATCTTTACTATAATTTTGTTCCCCTTTTAATCATGGAGTTAAAAGTCAGGAGACAAATATTGGGTTTTTATTATGTGATTCCAAGATGTTTTAATAACAGACCACGTAGAAAGCAGAAAGGAGGCATGTGGAGAAGAAGCACCCATATTTCTTGACTTCAAAGTGAACAGTAAAGAATAAATAATTCACTCCATAGCCATCATCTACCTGTATTTATTACCTTTTAAAAAGCCAGAGGTACTGAAATGTAAGTGGAAGGAACTACTGTGAATTCGGACAACCTCCACCCAACTCACGTAGCTATGATAAATGCATTTATTTTGAAAATACTGTGTGCATTTTTAATCATTTTGCTTTGGTTATGTCAAACAACAAAAATCCTTGTCTTAGAATTTCAAACAATCTATAAGTGTATATAGTAAAAGGTGTAAGCACTCTCTGCCTTCTTTGCTGTTAGTAGTTTTATGTTTATTAACTTTTGAGAAATTATGTGTATAAATATGCATCATATGTTAAAATAGGATTTTGTATTGGTCTTTTGAAGAGGTTGGGACTCTCATGAACATTGTTCTGTAATTTGCTATTTTATTTAACAATAGGTAGTGGATATTTTTTCTAAATTAGATCTAATTCAATTATTTTAATGGCTGCACAGTGTTCCATTTATGAATATTATGCAGTTTATCTCTCTTTTTCTCTCTCACACTTAACACTTACCCGTACACACACACACATACACACACTCATTTTTATTTCATTGGCAATGTTGCTCTGAGTTTCCTTGTACATATATTTGCATATATGTGCTCAAGCATTTTTTCTTTAAGTTAGCAGAGTTTATTTGAGCAAATAATGATCCAAAATTGGGAACCACTTAGTGTTAGGAGATGTTCAAAGAACTTCATACAACAATGAGGAGAGGTAGTACTATAAACAGAAAAAAGTAGTGATGTACAGAAATAACTTCACAGGTTACAGTTCAGCATTTTGTAGAAAGTAGATTCCTATAAATTTTTCAGCATTTAAAAATGCCTTCCCCTTCACATAGTAAATGAGAGACTCACACACATCTCTTTTCACATCTCTTTTCTGTGTCTCCGTCTCCATTATCTCACAGCAATAAATTTTAGACAAATATTGGAAAACTTTAGAGTGATAAACATGGTGAACTATAATTCTCAGTAATGAAATATTTGTATATATTGTCCAGTTAACACTGCTGTCTTCTTAGCTCCAAGGATTCATTGAAATATTTAAATATTGTCTTCTCTTTCTGTATCAGCACCCATGACCAAATGTGCTTCCTGTTCCAGTATCTATCTCTACTTAACATTTATTAACCTGCTTTAATGCTATTTTATTTTTCTCTTTTCTTTAAGCAGTTTTTAGTATCAGCCTGTCTCTGCAGTAAAGAACAAAGCTACAGTGGAAATGACAGCTTCCCCAGAAGCCATCTAAGTACCTTCCTACGCTCTGGGTTTGTTTGTTCTCTTTAGAAAATCAGAGAATACAAAACATGGTCTACATCTGACAAGATGCTGAGCTGAACTCATTTTTAGCAGACTTCATGCTGTGGCTGACAGTTTTGTAGCCAAAAGAGTGAGTTGGGACAAAAGAAAGGAGAATGGGACAGTATTACAATTCTTAATATTTTCTTTGCCACCTCATTGACTTTTTTTAAGAAATACCTGGTGGTATAACAAAGTATTTCCAGTTTTGTTGGGAAAAAAGATCACAAAGTTGAAGTGATTCTGGTTTTATTTTTTTTAAAAAATGAACAATTTAATTGTAAAGGATGGAAATTTTATGTGTGCTTATAATCATGGCAAGAATTAGATACAAATATCAAAAGTGGAAAACTAAAAGTAACTATTTTTATAGTTATTATATAAGATATTATGTAAGAATAACTTATGAGTTTTTATGTAAGAAGTTCTAGAATTAAAGTAGTAGCTTAACAGAAAGGAATTATGTTTCTAAGTCTATAGTGAGAATTAAAAATAAACAAAGTGTATAAAACCATGTTTATTTAAGTAAGTGTTAATTTCTAAAGATAATAATACTTGGGGGTTATATTATGCATTTATTAGGGAACTTATTAAAATAGCCCAAACCACCTGTTTCTGCATATCCCATAAACAATTTCAAATAACCTAGAAATTGTTACTGGTAAAAATGTAGGTTGCACTGACAACACAAAACTGTACAGATTGAAATGATTATTCTATTTATACTGGGTCTCTCTCACAAAGGAGAAAAACAACAATTGAATCAGGTCAGTTGCCTTAATATGCAAAAGAAAACTATTTTAAGCCAAAAACTGCATTTATTTCCGTTAATTGGCACCCGTTGAAAATCAATTTGATGGAACCCCACGCTGTTCTACATTATCTGTATCATTTGGTTTCTCTGCTTCGGGAACATTATGTAGCCACCACCAAGGCAGCCAGGGAGGAAGGTGTTATTTATGCAGCCCACCAAACTTCTTCTGTGGCTATAGTATTTAAAAAGACTTAAGCCTGTGAACTCTAAAATTCAGGATTGAAATAGTACAGTGTGTATGGTCTGATGTTTAGCAGTAACAAAGAGGGAAGTGCAAAAGGCAAGATATTCTCTTTCTTCCCTTCCTATTTGAATATTATCTATATTCTACAATAAACGGAGGTAAGACTGATTGTGCTCATCTCTCATTCACGAGCATTATAAATTAGCTAGCTAAGAGAGTTGCCCTCAATATTGAAATTATGCCAGTCTAAATATAATATTGCCTTTTACCTTTCAACAACTTGAATTACTCTGTGAAAGGAGCAATTTACCTAAATACCTGAGCATCTAGACACAGGTCTTATATTTATAATTTTCCTCTCAGACAAGTTGTTAAGAATTTCCAGAAAATGATAGCTAGGTTTTCAAGATAGAAAGTCCAAAGTAAATTATGATTCAGAAAACCCATTTGGCTAAAGTGAAATTTTAGGCAATTAAATCCACACAGTCAATACATTGGCAACCTATTTAGGCTGTTCCTAAGCTTTGGGACTATGGCCAATATACCTAAAATGGAAAGAAATTCTGCTTTTTCAAAGTGACTGCCTCTTCTATAGCAGAATGTAGATGTCATGATTCTGGAATGCCTTATCATAGTCTAGATCCAGGTTATATGGAGTTATGTGATGCTGTCTTCAAGTTTATGTTAACTTTTTTTTTTTTTTTAAGACAAAGGCACTTGTTTCTCTTAAGGTGAATGCTTTAGGATAACACTTAAAAGTATAGGTCCTAAACAAAATTCAAACATCAATTTCATTTTGGATCTTTCAGGGCCATTACTTGCTCATTTGATACTTTATCATGAATTAGAAAATAGTTTCTAGGAATGGACATATCCTAGCACCCCCTGCCAGACCTTTTCCCCTCATTCGGGCAGTATTTTCTTGCAGCCACAGTCTGCTCAATTGTCCAAGTCAGCTCTGCATCTTCAATTAGTCTCTCATTTAAATTCACATTATTTCCTGAACATCCTACTGATCTTAAGCCTTAAACTACACCCAGAACACTCTGATCCTCTGCCAAACATTTGGTTTATATTTTAATAAAATAAATTATTTAAAGTTATCTGATTTATATTTTTTGACATGTACTTTATTTACATCAAATGAATATTTCTCCATTCTCATCCAAGTGAAGGAAGTAGTCCTTCATCCACCTGGGATTCCTCCTCAGTGTTCCCCCTCCTCCTGGGATGAATATCGTTTCCAGTCTTCCTCTCCTGGTTTTGCATGGTTGAGATTTTCCTGCATTTGGTATGCTTTTATTTTCAAACCTCCACTATCTAAACCTGTCTTTACTGTTGCAGTTTCTTCTTCGTGGAACAAACTTCATGATTTAAGTATACCTGAGCCCTGCCTCTCTCAGATGTGCATTTTGCAAATATCTTCTCCCAGTTGTTATACTTATATTCTTCATCTCTGACATTACATTATGTAAATTAGAAGTTTCTAATTTTAATGAAGTCCAGCTTACCAACTATTTCTTTCATTGATCGTGCCTTTGCTATTGTATATAAATTGTCCTCATCAGACCTGAGGGCCTCTGGATATTCTCCCAAGTTATATTGTAGGAATTTTGCTTTATTTATTTATTTATTTATTTAATTTTGGTACCAAATATTGAACTCAGAGACACTCAACCACTGAGAAACATCCTCAGCCCTATTTTGTATTTTATTTAGAGACAGGGTCTCATGGAGTTGCTTAGTGCCTCACTTTTGCTAAAGCTGGCTTTGAACACTTGATCCTCCTGGCTCACCCTCGAAGCTGCTGGGATTACAGATGTGCACTACCACACCCAGCTCTAGGAGTTTTATTATTTCTCACTTACATATAGGTCTATGATCCATTTTAATGCTTATTTCACTGTATGATTTTTGAAAAAAAATGTCAGTGTTTGCTCTTGGCTTTATCATACATATTTTAATTTTGTCTCTCTTTGAAAGCTAATTTGACTGAATATAGAATTCTAGGTAAAATATTATGTTGTTTTTAAACGTTTTTAATCTGTTATCCCACTACCTTAAATCCAGCTTTCTTATTTCTTAGACGTTCTATTGGACTTTCTTCAATTTTTGTTGTTACTGTTCTTTAGCTTAATTCACTTCTTTAAATATATATTCAAGTTCACTAACTTTCATATTTCTCTTAATTCTTTTGTTCTAATCTACCAGTTAAAATCTACTGGCAAGTGCCTCTAATGATTTTACTTTATTCAGTTATTGTACTCTTTAACTGCAAAATTTCCATGTGATTAGTGTTTATTATTTTTATCATTATGTTAATATTCTGACTTAATGACATTGTTATACCTTCTTTTGCTTCCTTTATCATGCTTTTATTTAATTCTGTGAGCATGTTTATGAGAGATACTTTGATTTCTTGTTTACTGTTGTTAAATTGAAAATCTGGTAGCTCTCATAGACAGTGTGTGTTGCCTGCTTTTCTTTTGGTTATATCAGTTATACTTCTCAAGGTTTTTTTTTTTTTCCTATTAACTAATATATTGAAACATCTCTGAGTATTTTCCCCTTGGACTTTCTACTATTAATAGCTTATTATTTTTTTCAGTGGATGACTTCATTATTTTGGTGAACATTATTCACCACTGTGGTTCTTCTGGGAAATTGAAGTTGGGTAGGCCCACAGCCCTTTAAAGACAATGGGATTTTTGGGGTTCTCTTTCTCTGCTTATGTTCAGCTCTTCAACTCTCCCAGGGACACCTCTTCTTAGGAGGTGAACACTCAATCAAGAGGATCAGGTACTTGAGGTCTTCCTGGTGTGTAAGCCACAGTTGCACAGTATTTACTATAGGACACATCCAAGAGAGAGGTAGATGGCAGAAGAGAAACAACTCTCATTCATACTTGTCTGGGACAGCCTCAGCAAGAGTAGCCGAGAACTAGATAGAAAACTTTGAAGGTCTGTTTCTTCTAAGAAGAAAGCACTTCACCTGGGAGTGGGATGAAGTCTGATGTCACTGGCAGAAAGTCTGAATCTCTAGTCCATTGATCTGGGACAAAGGAGAGAGGAAATATTCTTAGTTTAAACACAACAGACTCTCAACTTTCCTAACAAATTTTCATAGATTTTTATGAGTATATGTCTTGTTTTTGATCAGGATCATTATATTAGGATTATTTCTAGAGGCTTTAGTTGTTGTTCTTACAATCTGAGTATAGTATCCTATACTTAGAAGCAGGTCAGCAAAACCTCTCATGGTATCATTTTAACGAATCTTCTGTGCCTACATATAGAAGACTAATTATGCATGTATTTCTACATACAGGAAACTTGGTTGTAGTGTTCTTTCCATTTTTCCAGGAAGGGATTACTTGTAGAAATTCTATCATGATATATAATGTAGACTTGAAAAGTTCAGTGGAAATCTCTCTAGATGCTAAGATAAATATTTGAAAGTAGTTAATCAACATCATCCTTTCCTGAGTATTTGAAATTTCATCAAAAGAAAGACAGTCATAAGGAATATAAAGTGGTGAGGAATTTATCAAAATATAACAATGTATATGTGCATATATATATATATATATATATATATATATATGCATATATATACACATTCTATACGTGTGTATACATGTATGTACTTGTATGTATGTGTTCTTCTATGTGTACCTATGAACTAATTATAGAAAAATATTTTGAAGAATAAGAATGAAGTGGGAATATAATCATTTTCTTATGATGTTTCTGATGTTTAGAATCTCTTCACCAAATTTTGTATTTGGATGTTAGAAATGAACAAATCATATTTTTATAAATTTAAGTAAATTTATAATTATTTATCTTGGTAACATAAAGATCACTCCAAATTGAAAGTGTAGGCAAATTGGCTTCATTGCCAGCTCTATAAATAACTGTCCCTGCTAATTTACATAGGTCTCATAATATTTATCTGCTTGCCTATGTGTAAAATTAGATTAATTAAACCTGAATTATGTACCATACAGAGCCATTACAGGATCAAAAGCAATGATATAAGCATACCATATAAATGCAAAGTGTCTACAAATCATATGTTTAACTAGTATCCATAAAAAGAGGGGGAAAAATTTTCATAGATTCCAAATATTTATTGAGTGTTCACTCTTTTAGACAGACAACTTTGAACAGTGAGGATTCAAATGTTCATGAAATATATCTTGACTGATAGAGACAGAAAACAACATAAATCTATAAATGCAATTTAATTCTAACTTTACATAAAATACCATGAGTTTTAATTCCAATTCCAGTTTTATTTTAAACAGAGATAAGAGGGAACACTCAAATTAACACATTTCTGAAGTAATGATTTCTGTACCTTGAATGGACTATATAGGAAAGGAAGTTCCCTTAGAAATACTTATCTAAACATAGTATTGCACTGTTTTGTGGGGTTCATACATTAATTGGATTACTTTTATTTATGTTCTGATGAAATAAAGTATTTCATTTTATTCTAACTTGTAGTCTACCTATAATTCATAAATATATATTAAGTTTTAACAATGTTAAGGCCTTGCTTGGCACAAGTGGTATGATTTCAGAGCCTGCCTAGAGGAAGTCTTGCCCCATGATGATGGATGAAGTATCAAATATCTCTTGTAACAGAGACTTAAGAATCACAGCAATGTAAAATAACCAACAGCAGCCCTTTTTCCTGAAAGAAGCTTTTGATAAAATAGAACATGGAAGGAAGCATGAATATGGTGAATACTTTCATAAGAAGGAGCCATAGGACCAATACTATAAAGGAAGAAGGACACAGCAACGGTAACTCTGGGGATGTTTATTTGTAGTCTCATAAATGCAAATATTTTTTTCAATGAAAATACTGAGCTCTTATTATGGGTCCACTTCTCTACTTAGACCAGTGATGCAAGATGAACAGGGCATGGGTTGTAGCTGCAAGATGTCTACAGTAAATTAGGAAATGTCAACTTTGGAAATAAACATACAGCTGAAGACCATTGTAATGCTTGGACAGCAAGTAGTCACAAAGAGGAAGAAACTGATTCCTTAAAGGCAAATGGGAGATTCTATAAAAAGTAGGCAGTACTTGAGCTGACTTTGGAAAGAGACATACAGGGCACGTGGAGTGACAATAGCAGCAGGAAAGGGTCCTGAAAGTTTTCAAGAGAGAGGAGAAGCAGTGTGAGAAATGTGCACACTTTCAAGAAGGAGGAATCCAGGAAATGCTTTTACTTTTACATCTACAAAATTTCATGAAAACATGCACTCATTTGGGTTGGTCTTCAACATGTTCTAGCTATCATCCTGTAATGACTTGCTCTATTTTTCTCAACCCACAGATAAAGAAGAAGACTACCTTATTATATGACATTACGCTCAATACGATTTATTGAAGATCTTTTAACATATTTTTAAAAACTCAAAGGGAAATGCTATGCATCTCCTAGGATTACAAAATATAGTCCAAAGAATTGAAGGAAAATATCAGTCCTATCAAGCCAAAATATTGGAAACTATTTGACATTATAGAAACATGTGTTTTGTTTTTTTTTCCATTTTCAAGATACTGTGCATTACAGAAATCTAAAATATTATTGAAGGATATCACAGGTTAGCAATGGAGAGACGTTGTACAGAATACAAATTCCAAAACTTTGGATGCATTTTTTTGTTCTAAGATGTACAAAAAGCATAAAAGAAGATATAATATAAAATGTTACACCCCCTGAAGAAGAGTATTTTATTGTCCTTTGGTGGGGGCAACTATTACGTAAAAGGAAAACATGCTCCAGAAAAGCTCTACTCTGCTTGAATGTGAAATACATAAAAAAAACCTTTACAGGACTTGATTTTTCCTCTTAAATATTCATGATCACTGTCCACTTAACATCAAGCTGACATTTAATATTCAGTTGGTTCAGTGAAGGTAGAAGGGATCTATTTGTACCATGGAAACTTTTTTAGTAAATAGATGGTTTTTTTTTTTTTTAGTTCTAAGTTAGCAGAATGAAGCTTTTCATGTTCGTACAATGTTTTGGTAGGAAAGTATGAGTAATGGATATAAGGCTTCTTTTCCTAAAAATTAAAAGCAAAAGTAATTTTCTACCTATAAAAGAGCTGGATCTGTAATAAAAATGTTTCTTCATTCAAAATGTGCCCACCACCTCGAAAGATATGCTTTTCTCCACTGAGAAAAATTTCAGCAACACAAATCAAGTGCAGCTGATGTTCCAGTTCCAAACATATATTGTGGGATATGAGCAGGGCAGGAAGGAACCTTGGAAAATAAAAGGGACTCTGGAGGCTCGTGCCCCAAGAAGTTTTCAATCACACTTTAAAATTAAGTGTCTTAAATCAGGATTTAATTTACAGTTTAAGATTTAATAACACAGTCATTGCATGTTAATTAAACAGCAATGGATCATTTACCAACCTGTTTAATGAGGTGTAACAACTATTGCATATAAAACATAACCGACATTATTATTACATTCCCATTAAATTTCAATAAATCTGTTTGAATAATTATTGGTATTTAAGTACTATAAAATTGCTAAAATAACTAGGCATACCTATTTATATTTAATAAAACAGGAATTTTATTGTAGGAATAATTAAATTCCCAGGACTTCATTCCTATTTTTGCTTGGTGAACAAATCCTCTTTACAAGAGGTGAAGTTGCTGTTCCACTAAATGAAGATTTAAGGAGAGAAGAATTCAGCCCACACTGAAGGAGTTATTCTAGTCATAAGTTTGAGGATCTCACCTTTCTTTAGGGCCATAGCTTGCATTTCATTTTAACTAATAAATAAAATTGGAAGAACCATCTCTCCACTACTCGTTTTTAAAAAATACTTTTTTAGTTGTAGATAGACACGATACCTTCATTTTATTTGTTTTTATTTATTTTTTGATGTGGTGCTGGGGATCAAACCCAGTGCCTCACACATGCTAGGCAAGCGCTCTACCACTGAGCCACAAACCTAGCTAGCCCTCCACTACTCTTTTGACTGGAGGCTCATAAATCCTCATGCTACTTCCCTTCTAATACAGGGTGACTGGAGAGTCCTTGCCAAGGAATGTGATTTGATTTCAGGTGCAGAAAAACAGTCATCTTTGGGTTGGGAGGATTTGGGGTAGCTAGGGAGAAGAATAGCCTACTGACGAAATTAAGCACAGATAATGAACTCCATTTGGTGTGCATTTCACTAGGCTGCCCTTGTCATGAGGAAGTAGGATGCTCTATGGAAATAATCTATTCTGAATAATAAAGCTATGGTACTGCCAAGAGAAATCTCAAATGCAAGTGTATGGACAGAGTTTAGTGAGTTGGTGGGACTGTGAAACTGCATGTAGGATAGTCTTCAATATTTATGAATTGAGAGATTTGCATTCTTAATATATAATTTTGGAGGCTAATTTATAAATATCTTCTCCTTTGTCCAGAATTTTAAATAAAAATGTGCTGGGATACTATAGTGAGTAAATGAATCTGTGAGAACTTTTTATGGAATGCAGACAATATGTATTGGACCCAGGGAAGGGATTCAGTGAAAGCTAGATATTAGGCCAAATGCTGGAAGGGAAAGGAAAATAGGCAAAGAACACAATTAAGATTTCAGAGTTCAATTGTTTTTCTCCCTCTTAACAAATTTTTTAACAGAGCAATATAATACTCAAGAGTACACATACAAGATTTTAAAGCTGATCTCTATAATTTATTTTTCTTACATAACTGACACATCTTTTTTGCCTGTTGGCCAATAACCTACAATTTCTGCCTAATACAGGTCCTGACAACTACCACTTTACTCTTGAAGAAAATATAGTATGTATATGCAGTGACATAGTACTGAGCCTTCAAAAGAATGGAATCTTGCCATATACAACAACATGGATAAAATTGGAAGACACTTTGTTAAGTAAAACCAGTCAGTCAGAGAAGGACAGATATGATTCTATTTTTATGAGGTCTCTAAAATCATCAGAATCAAATCCTTTTAGACAAATTTTAAAAGTAAGCTGAACTCTGGAAAGCTCAGAGTCTTAGGGAAACAAGCATATGACACTTGAGTAACACATTTGTGTTATTTGTTAATTTCAGCAAAGCTTAATGAGGTGCTAAATGTTGTGGGGAGGGCAGGAGGTTAAAAAATGTGACTGTCATAAAGCTGGGGAGGCATGTATTATACAAATACAACAATAGAGAAGAGGGGGAAAGTCAGAATCTATTTTTAAATGTTAAATATGTATCATAAAAGTTTCACAGAGAAGGAATTTGAAAAAAAAAAGAGAGTGGATAAAGACACGGAGTGCTCTGTGGGGCAGGGATTTGGATTATGCCATGAGAAAGAGAGATTGCATAAGGACAGTGGAATAAACCAAGTATTTCAAGGCAAGATAAAAGCTTGACAGAATGTGTGGAAATGTGTTGGCATAATGGAAAATATCATGCCAATTAGAAAGTGAGCCAGTAAAATCTGTATTCTTATTAAGGGGAGATTCAAGGTAGAATTGCTACTTGTCTTGCTATTATGTTTACATTTCTATGAAAAGAAACATTGAACCACTAATAGATTGAGTCAAAAAATGCCATGTCAAAAATGACCTCTTATGTTTATCATTGCTTGTTACCAATGTGTGGATTGCAACTCAAGAGACTCCAGCTGCAGTTTGCAGCTTCATTTCCTTGGATGGCTAATTAGTTTCTGCAAACAGGTCAACATAGCCTTATCTCAACATGCCCTGGCTGCTTTGCATATTGTTCTGAAAACTTTCATCCATTCAAAGACAAGTTTTCCCCTTTCACAAAGAGCCACCCAAATCGGGCACTGCACCTGCAGTAGGCTCAATGTTTCCATTAAGCCTAGTTAGAGCAAACAACTGAAATATTATCTTTCTGGAGTTATAGAATAAAGGAATTCTGGCAGAAGAAAATTCTGTAGGAATTATAAAGATTGGATCATATTACAGTAGAAAATCAAGGAAAGGATGAATATTCCAAATGTATTAAAGTAGGTTCTTTATCTGCTTTAAAAAGGTATGAATCACTCCTCACATAGAACAGGATCCAATGAGCCATCAGGTGTTCTAAATTCTAAGAAGGCTGTTTTGAAAACAGTACTGTCTATTTAAGACAATTCAAACAAGAAATTCTTAGGCAATATAGATCCTTGGAAGGAAAAGAAACTTTGAAGTAGAGAAACACCACCTCACCCACAATAATATCAGAATTATATTTATTTGTATATGTGCACACATACATACAGTCACATACACCTCTGGCCATGGGGGAGTGGGTAGAGAGAAACTTGTAAGAATAATAGATTTTCATCATGTAAGACGTTTGGTTTTTCTTTGAAAAAAAATAATTTTTACTGTGTATCAGTATTTGCCTAGATGACTTATGATGAACTTGATTATGAGTATCGTATAGTAAATTACCTGGATTCTGAATTATCATTTCTCATTTGAGAGTACCAGAATCTATCCAGTTGCAAAACAAAGCTAATGGTCTCTCTGACATAGGAAGGTCCCTGATAATGACTGCCTAAAACAGAGAGCCTATATGTATATTTTGGGTGTGCAAGAATGTCAGGATACCTATCTAATTTGGGGCACTCTGATGTTTCCCAAAAGAGAATGATGGGGGCATTAAATCATAGAGGGAATAGGAGCATTGTTTTAAACATGAATTATAAGAGAATTCAAATAACATTCATTGTGGTGTGGTAAGTATATGTTTGAAGACATAAGATGCTGTAAGCATATTTTAATGGTAAGTAACATTTAGAAAGAGAAAGTCAAGCAACCAAAGTCAAGCTGAAAATGATTTATGTTTCCATGGACATGAAACCAGAGGTGAATGGAGTTGCAGGTAGTGGCAGATGTGAGTTTAGTTCTTGAAGAATAATAGGAATCAAAACTTCTAAAATGAGGGAGAAATTAAGCCTACCAAGTATACAGAAACTTTGTGCAAATTAGAAAAATTTTCTACCATTAATATTCAGACAGGGTAGCATCACACAATGGACTATGTTCTTCTGCCCAGAGATGATAGATGTTATTTCCACCCAAACTTCATTGAAAACAACAAGTCACATGGCAAGACTGACAATGCTAGAACTAAGAAGTGTAATCTTTCGGCAGGGAGGGGTACTAGGGTAAGGGCCAAGCAGGGCAAGGCAGAGACAATATCAAAATTAAAATTGGTCAGGAGAAAACATATCATAGGACACTACAAATGATTAAATATATCTGTAATCACAAAACAGAATGAAGATGAAAGACAGGATTTCAATTTTTTTTATGAAAATGTGGCTTAGAAAAAGAACTCTAAGACTATTACAGACAGTAAGTATAAAATAGGTTAATTAAGGCTGGGCATGGGGGTGCATCCCTATAATCCCAGCAGTTAGGGAGGCTGAGGCATGAGGATCACTGCAGGATCAAAGCTGGACTCAGCAACTTAGTGAGGCTTTAAGCAACCTAGTGAGACCCTATCTCAAAATAAAAAATAAATAAATAAATAAAAAGGGCTGAGGATGTTGCTCAGTGGTAAACCCCACCTTGGTTCAATCCCTGGTAACAACAACAACAAAATAATGTTAATTAAAACATATGTTCATTCTTGATAAAAAATGAGTAATAGAAAAGTAAATAAAAGCTAATAATGTAAGAGTAATAACTGAAAAAATAGATCTTGTAAGTAAGTAATGTTAAATAGAAATAGAGAATCACTAGTGAAAATATTCACCAAGTAAATATAAAGCATCACAAATATTTTGCATCAAAAATACATTTTCAAAAACATAACACCAAAATCAATAAAATTTACAAACATAGCAGATTCCAATATATCTCTATCAAAAATGATTATTGCGACAGAATTTGGTAAGTGTAATGAATTCCAGAATTAAGTTAAAATATTTTTTGTAGAGAGAGAGCAGATGGTAGATAGCTATAGCTTTAACATACATTTATATAATCTTCCACTTAACCAATTAGATTATGCATTCAATTTAAGGATGCACTGACATTTACAAATATTGACTGCAATTAAATAACAAAGTAAATGTAAATAAATATTAAATAATATTATACCAATACTTTCTTAAATTATAAAATAGAGATTAAATGGTAGTAAAATTGTCTCTATTAAAAATAAATATATGAGTTAAATATATTTTGAAGTAGATTCAAATGAAATGACTGTGTAGCAAAAATAAAAGGATGAATACAGTAATCTTTTGGAGAAAAATACCTCAAGACAAAATTTACAAAAAGGTTTTTGAGAAAATGATAACTTTTTCTATATATCTCAGTTTCTTGTAGAGTCCAACGGTGCTGAGCATAAGAAAGCTATATCAAGGAGACATCTAAAGGGATAATAGGACTATGGCCTGGTGTCACACTTGGGAGACAAACACAGTCAACACTGAGAAGACTGAAGCTCAGCACAACTTCTACCTGGATATGTCACCTTCAGAACCTTCACAGGAGTGCCAGTGGGAAATCGAAAAAGTGTTCATTTTCCTATTATTTAAAACACAAAATGCTTCTTAACTTACAATGGGATTATGACTCCATAAACCCATTGCAAGTCAAAA
This sequence comes from Marmota flaviventris, assembly GCF_047511675.1. NCBI lineage: Eukaryota > Metazoa > Chordata > Mammalia > Rodentia > Sciuridae > Marmota > Marmota flaviventris. Next base: position 21,022,883 of record NC_092499.1, on the reverse strand, counting down.
ATATTGTAATCTTAAAATAAACTTAATAACTTTAATATGTTAACTTATCAAATACCTTAGCTTAGCCTACCTTCCCTTGAACTTGCTCAGAATAATTGCACTAGACTAAGGTTTGGCAGGATCATCTAACAGAAAGGCTATTTTGTGACAAAATGTTGAATATTTCATGTAATTTATTGAGTACTTGCATGGAAAACAAAGCTGGCTGCAGTGGACCAAGGAGTACTGGTTATTTACCCTCATGATCACATGGCTTACTGGGGCTGTGACTCACTAGACAGCCACCATATCACTTATCCAATCATCTTCACACATTTTACTGAAATAATAGAATGCCATAGTCTGGGCAATTTATGAATAGTAAATTATGAAGCTCACAGTTCTGGACCATGGAAAGTTCATTATCAAGCTGTAATCATCCAATAAGACCCTTGTTGCTGTGTCATAGCCATGCAGAAAGCATCACCTGAGCAGCAAAAGGGCAGGATGAAGAAAAAACTGAACTTTGTTTTATAACAAAGCCACTCCTATGAGAACTGAACCACTGCTAGATAGTGGACTTGACCCATGCATGATGATGGTGCCCTCACGAAATAATCATGTCTTAAAGGTCCCAACTCCAAACACAGTCACAGTGGCAATTATATTTCAATATGAATTTTGGAGGGGAGACTAAAACCATAGCAACAGGGAATTATCAAATTTCTAAAATTTGAAGAATCACTCCCATCAGACTATTGTCAAATCAAAAAAAAAAGTAAATTGAACCATTGTTAAGTCAGGAATCAACTGTAATGAAAAATTCACAAAAAATCCTAACTAAGGAATTTATAAATAATTATGGAATTTTCATGAAGTACAATTCTAATCAGCAACTGAATTTAATGAACTAGATCTTCATGAATTGAATGCATGAAATTATGGAACAATGTGAAGTGAAAACAGGCAGGTAGTGCAATGATTACTATGAGAGTATAGGAACATTTATAAAAATTTAAAGAGAGCAATAATGTTGATTGTCTATTTGCATTAAAGAATAACAGCACAACAAATTTAGGAATAGCCATTACAATTTTGTGGTGTAGGCTAGGGAATGTACTTAAGGAATTGTTCTTAGAGCATTGCAGAACTGTACTTATAAAATTTTACTTCATAAAAACATAAAATTAAAATACATAAAGCAAATAAAACATCAGACTAAGGATCATTTACTGGAATGAAAGGTACATGATTGTGTGCCATCTTAGTTTCTTGAATTTTTGATAAGACTAAAGTATTTCATGATATGGATAAAAGAGAAATGAATGAAGAAAGTATCTGGAAATGGAGAAGCCACAGTGAGAGCCAGTGCTCATTATCACCTGTTCTTTCCCCACTGCTTTAGCTGGACCACATGTTCATCAAGGTGACCCTGAGCTTTATTATTCCCCCAAGTGTGAACAAGCACTAAAATGTAGAATATCCCCTATACCAGCTTATCCTAACCAGAATGGGAAACATTTCCTCTCAGACCACTTGGATCATATTGTCTATTCACCTCTTCATTTGCCCAGTTTCTGCACACGATGGCTTACCCTAGCCTATCTTAGACTTGCTCAGAATATTTACATTAGCCTAAATATGAAATTTTCTGCTAGCTCTGCTTACCCCTCCTATAAAAATAAAAAGAACCTTTTTATCTTTCATTTTGAGATGCTTGCAGATCCTGAGATCCGAGATGATGGGTCTCTCTATTGCTATAATATTTGAATAAAATTTCTACTTATCTCAGTCGGGAATTTGTATTCAACAGGGAATTTTGGCAATGGGATAAAAATTGGATATGGTTGGGCTGGGGATGTGGCTCAAGCGGTAGCACACTCTCCTGGCATGCGTGCGGCCCCGGGTTCTATGCTAGCACCACATACAAACAAAGATGTTGTGCCCGCCGAAAACTAAAAAATAAATATTGAAATTCTCTCTCTCTCTCTCTCTCTCTCTCTCTCTCTCTCTCTCTCTCTCTCTCTTTAAAAAAAATTGGATATGGTCACAAATCCTGGTCCATGCATTTGGCCCCACTTTAGTTATTACTAAAGTTATTGAGGTAATAATTGTATAAGGAAATTTCAACTTTATAAAAAAAAACAATCTGACAAAAATAGATTACAGACATTAACATCTTTTCATTTTTCTTTTTCTTACAAAATAAGATCATCATTGTACATTCTGGTGTGGCTAGGATGGATTATACCATAAACATTTACATCTATTGTAGGCTGATTAACATCTGTTATTTACTTTTAGCAACCCCTCTCATTTTCTTATTTTTCTCATTTTTAATGGGGCCTCAGTTTGGGTGTGAAATTATACAGTCAACCCACTTAAAAGCAGAAAGATATTTAGACTTGAGCATGTTCTATACCCAGAAATTTATAAGAGTAAACAATTCAGAAGATAAAACTAATCTCCTGCCTTTCTCTTCTGCCCTTTCCTTCTGGCTCAAATTCTGCATGGTTAGGTGCTGGTGTGTGCTATCTCGCTTCCCTTTTCTCTGGTTTCTGCCATGTTGGAGAGGGAAACAAGGAAGAAAAGAGGCCAAGATCAAGTACTACTCTGAAAGCCTGTGTATTCTGATCTGGACTGTAGTTAGTCCTGAGGTGAGTCTGCTGGACACTGAGGACCTGTGAAGCTCCCTTTGCAGGCCTGATATGTTCTGCATGGTGTCTTTGCCTGGTAAGGATATTACCTCATCGCCACGCAGTTCCCTCTCTGGTTAGACATCTTTAAATGGTGGTGAGGAGCAGCAGCCTTCAAAAAAAAAATCTTTTAAGAATTTTCCAGTTTCCGGAAAGCATAACACTTTCAACTTCAGAAGGTACCTGGAATTTCTCGACCTTCTTATTTCATTACACAGAATCAGGAAATCTGCCCCAATATACTGTTGACAGCCATGACTGGATGTTGGAAAGGGACAAAGAAACTGAGTAGCATCCTTTGTGGCCTACTGGGTAGTAGATATTATTTATAAACTGAGAGTTTTAAAAAATTAGATTTCTGAGTCAGCTTCCTCTTATACGGAGAAATAGTCCCTCTTTCAGTTCAGGAAGGAGCCCACTTGCAGAGCACAAAATGTAGACTCAAGTATATATTGGGATATTAATTAAAATCAAGTTTTAATTTGCTTTTTTAAAATAACGTTATGACTCTTCATTAAGAGGACAGAATGGGCTATTTCTTCAGTCTTAGAAAGGACAAATATAAGTACTAAAAATAATAAGAGACATGGATAGGAAAAGTTCATTTATTTCCCTAAATAAATGATTTAGATAATATATGTAGGTTATCTCTACCACCCTGCCAGGTAGCATTTAAAAAAAAATAAATTGTGCACGTTGGAAGTTAGCCATGGGGAAAATATCTTGGCTATAGGTGTCTTGTTTTTAACTTTTCATAGTTAATTTCATGTCAACCAGACTGAGAGGCAGGGTGCCCTGATATTTGGTGAAACATAATTCTGGTTGTATCTCTGAAGGTATTTCTGGATGATATTAACATTTGAATTGGTAGAATCAGTAAAGCTGATTTTTCCACGCAATGCACGAGAGGCATAAATGGATAGAAAGCAGGGCAAGGAAGAATTCACTCTCTCCTCCTCTTAACTAAATAGGGTATCATTTCTCTTGCATTTAAACTAGAACTTGCAACTTCTGGCCCTCAAACCTGAAGACTTGAACTAGACTGTGCTTCAGCTGGGTTTAAGGTCTCTGGGTTACAGAGAGTACACTGTGGAAATTCTTAGGCTTTGTAATTGTGTGAGCCAAAGTAGATTTGTGTGCACACACCTACATGTACACATCCATATATACATGTGAAAACTCATTGGGTACACACACATAACTATATATATATATATATATATATATATATATATATATATATATGCATATATACACACACACACACAAATATATAAACATACATTGTGAATGTCCACACACACACACACACACACACACACACAATTTCTTATTAATTCTGTTTCTCTGGAGAACTCCAATATTCCTGTATTCAATGAGTCTTCTCCGTGGTTGTTTCTGAATTTGACAGTCCAAGAGTATCTGACCAGAAGAGACTGGCATCTTTTTGGTAATTTAATTTTGTTTCTAAAATTATGTAGAAAACAAATTAATTCAGTAGAAAGGATAGAGTTCATATCCATGTATGCAGAGAACATTTGTGATTACCTGAGCTAAGGACCATTAAAATTCAATAAGTATATGTGGAGTATAATGCTATTGACAGTTTAAAAGTTGACCACTATGGCTTTAATAAATTTCTTAAATAAAAATAAAATTAATGATAATATCTAATATTAAAACCATATATGTACAGTTTGAATAATTGTCATCATTTATATGATATAAGAAATTAAATATGTACATGCCTACAGAGTACATCATGTACATTTTTTGGGGGGTGGTTGTCCTAGGGATTGAACCTAGGGCTACTTTACCACTGAGGTACAGCCCTACCCATTTTGCTTTGAGACAGGGCCTCATTAAGTTTCTGAGGCTGGCTTTAAAGATTGGCTTATAAATTTCCATAATTAAAGTAGTATTTATGCTATCACAGAAATACTGAATATATACATTGCCTTTCTTGCTTATAAATGCATGTTTAATATATAAATAGTTGAAAACCAAAATAAACTATTAGGCAGCATAATCTCTGTGATTCTGCAACCTGTATACTCAGAAAAATGTGATATTATATCCCATCTGATTTAAATATGTGATGTGTCAAGGTAATTGTACTGTCATGTGTAACTAATTAAAACAAATTTTTAAAAAATCTTAGCATTTGCTACTTGGGTTTAAATTTTATAAAATCTTCTTTAAAATTATGTCCTTTTTTGAACTTTTAGGGGAAAAAAATGTTTTCCAACAGTCACAACAGGGTAATTAGGGCAATAAGGATCACATAGAATGGATGAGAAAAATGTGTGTGCAAATGTGCTGGAGCTGAGCCTTTTCAGCCTCACATTTGTTTGTGATAAGTAGTGGTTTGAAATAGCTTTTTGGATAGTGCATCAGAGAGCTACAAACCAAGAGCAGATGGAAGGAAATGTCTGACTCTTTAATTTCTACAGTTTTAGGGACTGTTGAAATGCTGCTGTTCTAGACTCAGATGGTCCACAGGTGGAAGGTGAGCATTCAACACCTGCTCTGTTCCTGCTACTGCGGCATGGCATGCTTAGGAATGCCTGCATGGATCATCATTTATTAATTACTTAATCAGTAAGCTCTGTAAATGGTGATCATAATTATCCCATAAGGTCACTGAAGTAAAGGACAGTAAGGTCTCAGGGCAATAAGGTCTAGACTAAAATCTATTTATCTGAAACTACATGACAAGATGTTGTTTTTTTTTTTTAATTTCTGCCTTGAATTTCAAATTAGCATCCAGTTGAAGTGATTGTTTTGAAAAATGAATCCATAATAAAAGAATTTCCCTTGGAGTTGTTTCTCTGCTGCCATTCGTAATGAATAATGGGATATGTATTCCTTAAGGCAACAGCAATACCCTTTGACTATCTTCTTTCAGGAATATCTTAGAATCATGATAATGTCTTGTAATTCTAAGCACCCAATAGTCAAACAAGTGTTTCAGAAACTCTGATTTATCTAGAGAAAATCCAGAAAGCAGAGTAAAAATCTTTGTATACAATATGTTTCTACTTACAGAAAAATAACTCTATATATACCATTTTTCACTTTGCTGTTTGACTTTCTATATACAGAGCACATAGTTTCTGAAACACTTGATTAATCATTGAATTGTGACAAATGCAAGATACAAGGATAGATATACTTGGATACATACATTTGTTTTATATATATAAATATATATGTATACAGATACATAAATGGATATATTGTATACATTCTGAAAGCATGCCAATAATTAATTATTTTTTATCATAATTTTTGCTGCTTTATGTTATTATGTTTGTTTCCAATTAGTTTTTGGATGTGTAATTTACAGATAATAAAATGTGTGAACTTAAGTTCACAATTCAATGAGTTTTGTAAAATCTATCACAACTGAATATAAGGTCAAATAACTAAAATCATAATAGAGAACTGCATTTTCGAAGACAACAGCAAAACCAAATGTGTATAGTGTTTGAGCACTGGAAAGGTGGATAGTACAACATGGTGAAAGATAACATTTTGAATTTATTAGATTAAATTAAGTGTGTTGCTATTAAATTTAATTAGACATCTTATTACCTTTTTATGTGGCTACCAAATATTTTAGAATTACAATATTCAGCTTGCATATTTCCATAAAATGGCATAGAACATTTCATCAACACAGTTTCCTCATGCCCCTTGTCTTTGAAATCCTAAGTCCCTGACAGCCAAAAATATAATTTCCTTTTCCAGTTTTGATTTTCTATAATTTCATATATTCAAGTATGCCATATTTCTGTCTGGCTGCTTTTATTTTGCCTAGGACTTGTGGAATACATTAACACTTCCACAGCAATATTTCATTCCTTTTTCACTTCTTAGTGATACTCAATGTATGGATAAACCAACATCTGCTAATACATTCCCAATTAGATAATTCAGGCTGTATCTACTTTGGGGCTAAGTTTAATAATGTCCTTGTATAGATTTGCATTTTATTGAAGTTTGAAAAAATTCCTAGAAATCAAGTGAGTAGATCATATGGAAAGAGTAAGAAACAGTGAAACCGTGCTCCAACTTTTTTGTACCATTTTGTTTTCCACCAACAGTTTGTGCGAGTTCTAGTTTCTCCCGACAATTGCCTAGATTTGCTTTTGGTCAGTCTTTTTAAATTTTATCAATTCCCATGAATGTGTATCCTATCTTAAATAAGAAATGAAACTCTTCTCATGTGATTATTTACCATGTATATCTTGATTTCTGAGATGTTTAATTTTTGTTGATTTATAAAATTGGTAAATATTTGATATAGAAATTAGTCATTGATCTGACACATTTTGTAAATATTTTCTATTCTACAATGTGACTGCTTTGAACTTTATCTTTTTTGGGGTGGGGAGATACCCCAACAGTATTTTGTATTTTATTTAAAGAGAGGGTGTCACTGAGTTTCTTAGCACCTCGATAACTTGCTGAGGTTGGCTTTGAACTCATGATCCTCCTGCTTCAGTTTTCCAAGATGCTGGGATTGTAGGCATGTACCAACGTACCCAGCTTAACTTTATCTTTTAAAGAGCTAACTTTTTGATTTTCATAAATTTTGATTTTACTTTCATTTATAGCCAACAATTTTATTATAAGAAAATAAAAATATTTTCTTGTATGTTTTCATCAAGAATTTTTGCACTTTACATACCATAAGTGTATATAATTTTAAAGTCAATAATTCAGTGGATTGTGTATATTCACAAAGTTATGAAACCATCAGTGCTGTCTAAACGCAGAGTACTTTATTATTCCAAAAGAAATCATAATGTCATTACCAGTTATTCCCATTCCCCTCACTCTAACCCTAGAAAACCATTAATTTATTTTCTGTCTTGGTGAGTCTGCATATTCTAGACATCTTATGCAGTCTGACTTCCCTCAATTATTTAAAATGTTCATCCATGTAATCACATAATTAGTAGTTTATTATTTGTTACTACTGACTAGCTGAATAATTATACATTGCATGGATGTACCATATTTGTTTATTTATTCATCAATTGATGACATTTGACTTATACAACTTTTTGCTACCCTTTATAATACTGATGTGAATATTCATGTACATTTTGTGCATACATAAGCTTTTAATTTCCTTGGGTATATATGCATCAGTAGAATTGATGAGTTGCTTGCTAACTCAGTCTTTAACTTTTTGATGAACTGCCCAACCCTTTTCCAAACAGCTGCACCACATCACTTCCTGTTTCTGAAGCAATGTAAGAGAAATCTATTTTCTCTAAATCTTCAACATTTGTTGTTGTCTGTCTTTTTTTTTTTTTTACTATAATCATTCTAATGGCTGTGAAATCTTTTCATGGGCTTATTTTTCATTTGTACATCTTATTTGGAGGCATAATTGTTCAAAATATATTGACTGCTTTTTAAGTTGAAAATATTTATTTTTAGTTTCAGGATGTCTTTATAATCTGGATTCTAATCCCTTATCAGATACGTGTTTTGTATACATGTTTTCTATTCTATGGGTTGTCTTTTTTTTTAGAGAGAGAGAGAGAGAGAGAGAGAGAGAGAGAGAGAGATTTAATATTTATTTTTTAGTTTTTGGTGGACACAACATCTTTATTTATTTTTATGTGGTGCTGAGAATTGAACCCAGCGCCCCGTGCATGCCAGGCAAGTGCGCTACAGCTTAAGCCACATCCCAGCCCTATGGGTTGTCTTTGAAACAAAAGAGATTTAAATTTTGCTAACGTCCAATTTATGTTTTTTTTTTTTTTTTTTTTTTTTTTAATGTTACTTATGGTCTTGCTGTCACATTTCAAAAACCATTACCTAAAGTCATGAAATTAATCTTATTTTCTTTTAACAAAATACAGGTCAAGCTCATAAATTTAGAACTTTCACAAACTTTAAATTAATTTTCTGTAGATACTATAATGTAGAATTACAAAATCATTGTTTAGAATGTGTATATGCATTGTCCCAGAACAATTTGTCAGAAAGTCATTTTCCCCACAATGAATGTCCTTGGAGGACAATTATTGATAATCAGCTCATGATGGATGAATTTAATATGTTCGAGTCCTCTAGCTTTGTTCTTTTTCAAGAGTATTTTGACTATTCTGGGTATCTTGCATTTCTACATAAGCCCTCAATTTTACTTGTCTGCTTCTACAGGGAGAAAAGGCTTCTAGATTTTTTTTTTTTTTAATACAAGTGTTACATTGCATCTGTGGATCATTTGAGAAGTAATGCCATTTTTTTTTTTTTTCTGGTACCAGGGATTGACAACAAGGGCACTCTACCACTGAGCCACATCCCCAGCTCTATTTTGTACTTTGTTTAGAGATTGGATCTCACTGAGTTGCTTAGCACCTTGCTTTTACTGAGGCAGTCTTTGAACTCACAATCCTGCCTCAGCCTTCCAAACTGCTGGGATTACAGGCATATGCCACTGCACACAGTGCATATTGTCATCTTAACAGTAGTAAGTCGTCCAACCTATGAACATAACATGTTTTTCTATGTACTTATTCCTTGTTTAATTTCTTTCAACAATATTTTATAGAATTCATTGTCCAGGTCTAGCACATTTTTATTAAATTTATTAAGTATTTTATTCTTTTAGTGTAATTTTATATGGAATTATTTTCTTAATATATATTTTGAATTGTTTATTGCTGGTCTATAAAATTACAATTGCATTTTTTATAGAAGTTTGCTGTTTAATTTCCACATAGCAAATATCCAACTGAGAATTTCTTAAATTCCATTTTGCCACTCATTTGTAGCTTAATTTGATAGGTGTCAGAGAACACATTGTGTAGGATTTCAATTCTTTGAAATTTATTTTGAACAAATCATATCCTAATATAAGGTCTATCCTGGAAAATGCCTCAAATACTTTTAAGAAAATGTGTATTTTTCTGTTAGAAATAGTGTTGTATAGATGTTCGGTTCTATCTGCATTTTAGTGTGCTCGTTCTATTTACTATTTATTTTTAGTTTCAGGATGTCTTTATAATCTGGATTCAAGTCCCTTGAATTTTGTTTAGAGACTTGATCTTCTGTCTAAACTTTTATGTACATTTTTGAAAATAGGCATTGAGATCTCCAACTAATATTTACAATTTAGTATTTCTTCAATTCTCTCATTCTTTTCTTTAAGTATTCTGGAGCACTGTTAAGAACATATATCTGCATAATTTTATGTATTCTGGATGAATTGATTATTTTATAATTATAAAATGATCCTATTTGTCTCTAATATCAACTAATAAGGGATGGATTAGGTCTTATTATAAACCTAGGAACTTAATTTTGTTATCTCATAATTCATGTTGGAGCTTTAACTATTTACTTGAGAGTATGAGAGATAGGCACTTTACGTCATTAATTAAAGTTAAATGAAGTCATAAGGGTGGATCTTTGATGTAGTAGTACCAGTGTCCTTAGAGGAAGAGAATGTGGCACCAGAGTTCTTCCACTACCATGTTAGGGCACTGTGATAAAATAGCCAACTTCAAGCCAAGAAGAGACCTCCTAATCACACTACCCACTCAGCCACGCTATTAGTTCCCTGATATCAGATTTCCAGTCTTCAGAACTCTAGAAAATAATTTTTATGATATAAGTCATCAAGTCTATAACATTTTGTTAGGAAGCCCAACCTGACTAATAGTGCTTTCTCATAGTTTTTAACCCATTTTTTGAATGTATTTATCATAACTAACTTGAAGTATTTATCTGAAAATTTCAGTGTCTGGTTTTCGTAGGAACACTTTTTATTTTCCTGCATATGGACAAAATTTTCTTGTTTCTTTGAATATTTTACATTGTTGTTCATTAAAAACTTCACATTTAAAATAACAATGTGTCAACTCTTTAAAAGTATTTTTTGTTGCTGTTGGTATATTTAGTGGTTTTCCTAAAACAATTTAATAATGTCAGTATGTGGGGTCACTGAAGTCTCTGCTTGATTATACTAGTGGTCATTTATTGATTGAGCAAAAAATTCTTAAATGCCTAGAATCAATGAATTTTCCAGAATTTGTCAACAGACTCTATAGATGTCAGCTCAAACCACCAAAATACACCTGAGGAGTGAATAATTCTGTCTTATTCTTCACTTTATACTTATGCAAAACTTCAAAGTCAATCAGAAGTGAATGTTTAAAGCTCTCTGGAGACTCTGCTATGAAAGCTCACAACCCTGGTCAGGGCATAACTCAAAACATGTATGTGAACTTCCAATTTGTTAGGAATATTTCAAAAAAATTTCAAAGCTTTTTATGAATATTTTATTCCCTGTGCTTCACTTAAATTTTTTTGGTATTTCTTATTTTTTCCTCTGGCTTTCATTGTCAGACAGTCGGTAAACAATTGTCACTGATTGTTTTTGACAAACATTCTTATGGAAAAGATTGTATGCATCAAGCAAAATCCAATTGAGGTTAAATGGAGACAAACTCTGTGAATGAGGATTCCCAGGAAATTACCAGATGTATCAAATAATGTGATATTCTAAGAGTGGTGTTTAAGTTCTAAAATTGTGATGTCTACTACAGTGGATATTCAGGTTTGCAGTGTGTTTTCAAGGCCATTATTTATCCTTGCAAATATGGAATGGGAGACAAGGAGAAGAAATGAAGCTAAATAACATGCTTCTCTTACCAAAATTCAGCTGTTCTTAGGGAGATTCAAGTGTTTATCTTGAATGAATATCCTTTGAATTGTTGAAAGCCTCTGCTTCTATCTCAGAATTCTAAAAATGTTCAATTTTTTCACAGTTTTCTAGCTTTATTGCTTTGCTGAAATACAACATTTTTAAAGTAATTTACTCTACCAGTACTGCTGATCTCATTTAGCAATATATTCTTGTTTCTAGTACATAGGTCTTCTTCCTTTAAAAATTTTTTTTCTAGCTATTCCATACTTTTGATGCTATTTAAAATTATTGTTTTATTTCAACACTAAATGTGAATTACTATTGTATAAAAGAAAATTTTGCTTTTGTGTATCAATTTTATATCTTGTGATCATGTTATATTTATGTACTGATCCTGGAGATATTTTTATAGATAGGTTTTTAGTAATCATTTGAAAGTCATCTGCACGTAATATAATTTTACTGCCTCCTTTAAAATATGTTTATTTTTTGTTTCTTTTACTATTTCATTTTAATGTTTAGAACCTCCAAGTACAATATTGAATACAAGTAGTTAAATGGACATATATGCCTTATTTCTAATCTTCACCAGAATATATTCAGTCTTTTACCATTAAGTTTGATGTTAATCATATATATTTTAAAGATACTTTTAATACATTGAGGATAACTTCTCTTCTAAATATTCTGAGTGAGTGATTTAATCTAAATGTTATTGAGTTTTGTTAAATCCACTTTTTCTTTATCATTTTTGATATGATCATATGTTTTTTCTTTTCTAATACACTGACTTTGTTGTAGTCATTCCCCTAAATGCATGGGGTTGAATATTCTTTGTGTATCTGGCTGCTTTTGAATGTACCCAGGTGATGGATTTTACATTGATAAATGTTGATTTTGTCATATTCTTTTAAATATTATTGATCTTAAATATGGAGGCTGTTAAAATACTTGGAATCAATTTGATATTTATGAGATATTTTTAGAAAATAAATTAGGATATGTCCTGAAAAGCTTATCCTTATTAAGGTATAACCACTTCAAATACACTGATGATGACATCTTGTGATTATATGGTCTTTCAAGTCTGACTGATTGCAGTAAAAACTATTCCCAATATAGGTACAATCTGGAAATTTTTGTGCCCACTGCTTCCTAATAGTTTTTCTTTTTTCCCTGCTCAGATTATTTACTTTCAAAATTTTCATGCATGCGGAAATCTATACTCAAACAAAACACTTTGAGTTCTTTTTTTGCAGATCTCTCTGTCTCTCTCAAAGTCTACCCTGTAAATTCTAGTTTTTTTTAACCTCCCTGTCCTTCCTTCAATCTTTATCCCCCTCTGCTTGGCTAGTTTGGAGTTCTCTGTTTATGTTTACATTCTATTTAACCTAGAAAGTTGGTTCTAGGCAACAAGAAGAGAGACTTACTGTGTTCACTTTGATATTTTTTCTTTCTCTCAGCTGTCTCATTAAAAAACTACTTAATTGTCTAAAAGCTATGATTTATATTTTTTTATATTTTATAACATGCAAGAGTAATATATATGGTCCATATTATGCTTTGGAAGAAGGGCAAAATAATTATGATTTTTTTTTTTAATTTTGGTACCAGATATTAAACCCAGGGTCACTTAAGCACTGAGCCATATCCCCACATCCCCAGGCATTTTTTTTTTTTTTTTTGTATTTTATTTAGAGAAAGGGTCTCACTGAGTTGCTTAAGGCCTTGCTCAGTTGCTAAGGCTGGCTTTGAACTCAAAATCCTCCTGCCTCAGCTTCCTGAGTTGCTGGGATTATAGGCATGCACCACCACACCTGGCACATAATAATCTGAATTATGCTTTTATTCATTTTTCCTAAATAAGGTGACTCATATTTACTTTACAGTTATTTCATGAAGTTCTTTTCCCTTATAAAGATTAGCGGTAATATTTACTCCAAAATCCTTAAGTTTATTTTAGGTTATATCTTAGATTCAAGAACTATTTGGCAAGAACACAGAAAATGGCAGGCAAGATGTATTCAGTAAGTACCAGCTGCTCCCAGAAGTGGAATTAAACCAACAAGTGTGAGGCTGCATTGATGAATCGGGATGCCATTCAAAAGTGGTGAAGTACAATTTGAGAGAGTCAGTGACAACATGAAACTAAAAATATTGGGTTTTAGGATAATAAGAAAACTAATAGAATAATTAAACTTTACCAATGACAAGTGTACAGTACCTTCTGGAGAAGCACCCTTTAAGTGGAGTGGAAGACAGAAACCCAGCAATACCAAAGAAATGCAGACTCCACTCTCAGACAAACATGCAGTCTGAACACTTAGAATTGGATTCTGTTTAACTAGCTGGAGCAGGAAGAGGTTCTGTGCACTTTCCTACAAATTCAGATAGTGCATGAAAGGGAGCCACTTTAACAGGGGCTTGTCTAGACATTCTGCATGGTCATCAGAAACCCTGGCATTTCTTCTAACTCCAAGAACCAATGGCCATTTTCTTTTTTTCCCCACTGGTTCAGTGTGTATATGACCTAAAGGTCAGTGGAGAACCAGGAGAGAAACTGTAACATAAACCACTGAGAATTCTGAGTGGCAGAAACATGGTAAGTTAGACAGCTGATCTACCAAATAGAGAGGAATTGAGGGTGCTTCCATATGAAATTGGCAGTTTGAATTTTGGGACAGGGAGGGAGCTGAGTTATACTCGGATTGTGAGGGAGTTCATCCAGGTGGGCTACTGTTGAGTCTGGTGGAAATCTTGATGCTGGCAACTCCCCACCTCAGCACAGACTCCACAGATCCTCCAACCTCTACCATGTTTAGAGGTGTTTGGAGGATTCACTGCTCCAATGTGGACCCTTGCCATGCCTCTGAGGATAGGAACTGAGGATCTCAGGATTTGGGATGGGTGACAATCCAGACAAGTCATCAGGCTTCACAAGCAATGGACTAGCCTAATGGCTCCTACTAGCCTTGCCCTCACCCTGGGCGCAAAAAACTGCCATGTCAAGGGTGAATTTAGGTCTGCATCCTACACTGTTTCTTCAATATTTGCTGACAGACAAGAAAGGGTGAAAATCACCATCATGTTTGGATTAGAGCTCAGAAGAAACAAACTGAGAAGAATTTGGTCCCACAAACCTCACCCCTATAACTGGTGGATTATAAAATTAGAAGTTTCATAATTTGAATCACCTTGGTAAGGAGAAATCTTACTCTTTTTGTATGTTCACTTTTTTGTAAACTTTGTCTCATTTTCTGATATCATTTTTTTGTATTTCTGTCTAAATTAATCATTCTAAAATTCATTGATTGGATTTTTCTTGGTCTCAATAAATAATAGTGGGTGATTTTAATAACTCACTCTAATAGTCATTCAAACAAAAAAATCAATAAAGAAACAAAAGACTTAAACTACACTATAAATAAAATTAACTTAGTAGACATCTATAGAATATTCCACCTAGATATATGAAAATGCATATTCTTTCCAGAAATGTATGGAGATTTTCCCCAAATATATATTTTAGTCACTAAGCAAGTCTTAGCAAATTTTTAAAAATTGAAATAATTCCCTGCATCTTATCAGATCATAAAGAAATGAAATTAGAATTCAATAGCAAGAGAAACTATAGAAAATATGAAACACATAAAGATTGAACAATACACTTTTGAGCTATCTGTGAGTCATTGAAAAAAGTCAAAGGGTAAATTAAGAAGTTCCTAGAACCCAATGAAAATGAAAACACAACTTAACATACCCAAATCTGTGAAATACAGTGAAGGCAGATCTAAGAAGGAGGTCAATAGCTGGATGCCTACATTAAAAAGTTAGATTGACTTAAATAAATAGCTTAATGATTCATGTCAAGTTAATAAAGATAGGGGAAAAAAGGACAAATCAAACAAAAAAATCAGTAGAAGGAAAGAAAATAATGATAATCAGAGATGAGACTAATGAAATGTAGAATAAAAAAAACAACAAAAGGATCAATGAATCAGGGTTGGTTCACTGACATGATAAACAAGATTGATGAATCCTTAGCCAAACTAACCAAAATAAAGAGATAGAAGCAACAAATTAGTAAAATTGGAGGTGAAAACGGGCTAATGCAACAGAGACCTCCGAAATCTAGAGAATCATTTGACACTATTTTGAAAGTTTATATTTTAATACATTGTAGAATCTAAAAGAAATGGATAAATTTCTGTACACATGCAGCCTATCAAAACTGAACAAAAACACACACACACACAAAAAAAAAACACAAAGAGATTAATAATGAGCAGTCATACTGAAACAATAAGAAAAAGTCTCCAAGCAGCCATGGGCAGTGGTGCACAGCTATAATCCCAGCAACTCAGGAGGCTGTTGCAATGGGATTGCAAGTTCTGCAAGTTCCAGGCCATCTTCAGCAACTTGGTGAGGCCACAAACAACTTGGTGAAAACCTATCTCTCTCTCTCTCTCTCTCTCTTTCTTTATATATATATATATATATATATATATATATATATATATATATATATATATATATATAAAATATATATATTGCGTTGGGTATGTGACTCAGTAGTAAGGCATCTCTGGGTTCTAACTCAAGCACAATAATAAACAAACAAATAAATAAATAAATCTCCCAACAAATAAGTCCCCAAAACATGAATTCATGTTTGAATATTCCCAGACCTTTAAAGAAGAACTAAGCAGTTCTGAGCTGAAATCATGAAATTTTCAGGAGAATGAATGGAAGTAGAGATCATCATGTTAAGTCAAATACACAGCCTCAAAAGGACAAGCTTCTCATGTTTTCTTTCATATGCAGAATCTAAGAAACTTTAAAGAAAAGATGGCATGAATGTAGAAGTGACACTATCAGTGATAAGGATAGAGATGAGTGAAGGCTGAATGTGGGTAATGGAGGTTGGATCAAAACATGAATGAAACCCAGTTGTCTGTATAATACACATGCACTTATTAAAAAAAAAAAAAAAAACATGTGACATGTCTTCCTAACATTTATATGCAGTAAGTGGAGTAAAGAGGGAATTGGTTATGAGGGTGAGATTAACCAAGGAAAGTGAGTGCTGAAGTTCTTGAAAGCCCCAATAACCTTGCTGAAGAGGTCATGAACTAAACAAACAGAGGACTGGCTGAAGATTTAGGTGAAGAAATGAATGAGGGCACTTAAAAAGAAATTCAGGCAGAAATAATTTTAAAAATTAATAGGAATATATAACACGATCTAAGAAGTATGCTAAAATTGTTGCTTTAAAATATTATAGATACTTCAATAGCTAAAATATTTAAAACATTTCCTATTTTTAAAAAAATGCATCAAAAAGCCATGAAATTTTTCAAAAATTTAAATGAGTAAGTAAAATTTTTACATGACTTGTAAAAACATGCCATGGAGGGTTTTTGTTTCTCTGGACTAAATATCCACCTGCCAGTACCATTTGGAGACTGGTGTTACTATTAATATTTAAATGGTATCTGTTTCCCAAAGCAGAATGAGCAATTTATATGACTGCATTAAGGCTATTTCTTAAGTGCGTGGAAAAAATGACAAAGCACTTTTCAGAAGAAGAGCAAATTCACATCCTTATGCAGTGTCAGCAGCTGTCCTGTGATGTATTTGACATGGGCATTTCCTGCATTGTCTGATGGCAACTATTGTTGAAGTATGAACACCTTCTTGTTACTTCCTCCTCCCATCAAGAACTTCATCTCCTGATTTTCACCATGCTGTATTGGGAAAGATTTAATACCATAAGAAGCTGATGTCATAATTTTAGGAAAATAGAGTACTATAGAAAGCCATTCTTTTTTTTTTTTATCTTTTTATCCCTATTTTATTTTTTTTGATTTTTTTTTATTATTGGTTGTTCAAAACATTACAGAGCTCTTGACATATCATATTTCATACATTAGATTCAAGTGGGTTATGAACTCCCATTTTACCCCAAATACAGATTGCAGAATCACATCGGTTACACATCCACATTTTTACATAATGCCATATTAGTGACTGTTGTATTCTGCTACCTTTCCTATCCTCAACTATCCCCCCCTCTCCTCCCCTCCCATCTTCTCTCTCTACCCCATCTACTGTAATTCATTTCTCTCCTTGTTTATTTTCCCATTCCCCTCACAACCTCTTATATGTAATTTTGTATAACAATGAGGGTCTCCTTCCATTTCCATGCAATTTCCCTTTTCTCTCCCTTTCCCTCCCACCTCATGTCTCTGTTTAATGTTAATCTTATCCTCCTGCTCTTCCTCCCTGCTCTGTTCTTAGTTGCTCTCATTATATCAAAGAAGACATTTGGAATTTGTTTTTTAGGGATTGGCTAGCTTCACTTAGCATAATCTGCTCTAGTGCCATCCATTTCCCTGCAAATTCCATGATTTTGTCATTTTTTAGTGCTGCGTAATACTCCATGGTGTATAAATGCCACATTTTTTTTTTATCCATTGCGTCTGATAGAAGAAAAAGGTGGCTCCGATCTACATATTGTGGGGTCAGGCTCCAAATTCCTTAATAGGACACCCATAGCACAAGAGTTAATAACAAGAATCAACAAATGGGACTTACTTAAACTAAAAAGTTTTTTTTCTCAGCAAGAGAAACAATAAGAGAGGTAAATAGGGAGCCTGCATCATGGGAACAAATTTTTACTCCTCACACTTCAGATAGAGCCCTAATATCCAGAGTATACAAAGAACTCAAAAAATTAGACAATAAGATAACAAATAACCCAATCAACAAATGGGCCAAGGACCTGAACAGACACTTCTCAGAGGAGGACATACAATCAATCAATAAGTACATGAAAAAATGCTCACCATCTCTAGCAGTCAGAGAAATGCAAATCAAAACCACCCTAAGATACCATCTCACTCCAGTAAGATTGGCAGCCATTCTGATGTCAAACAACACCAAGTGCTGGCGAGGATGTGGGGAAAAGGGTACACTTGTACATTGCTGGTGGGACTGCAAATTGGTGCGGCCAATTTGGAAAGCAGTATGGAGATTCCTGGGAAAGCTGGGAATGGAACCACCATTTGACCCAGCTATTGCCCTTCTCGGACTATTCCCTGAAGACCTTATAGGGATACTGCCACATCGATGTTCATAGCAGCACAATTCACAATTGCTAGAAAGCCATTCTTTACACCAGAAAAGTTTCAGGCTCTTAAATTTATAAATTTCTTATAAAATATCACCATTTAGTTTAGAAAATAACTCTAGATAGGGCAGACGGGTGGGAGGGGAAGAGAGGGGGAATGGGGTTAGCAATGATGGTGGAATGTGATGGACATCATTATCCAAAGTACATGTAAGAAGACATGAATTGGTGTGAACATGATTTATATGCAAGCAGAGATATGAAAATTGTGCTCTATATGTGTAATAAGAATTGTAATGCATTCTGATGTCAGGTATTTAAAAAATAAAATAAATTTAAAAAAAATAACACAACCAATTTTGCCCCATTGTCCCAGATTGAAGCATTGATAAAAACTTAAATGTTGCATATAATACAAAATATAAATATATAATACAGTATAATAATAGTAAAAGTTTTAATACACTAATATAAATTAACATTAATTAATATAACTTCTATATAAGCTCTTGATTATTATTACCAATCTCTTTTAATGTACTTGTGTCAATTTTCATTGCGTCCTTGAGACTTAATGGGTAAGGATGAGGCTTCACCCTTTCTTGCAAAAGTGAATTAACAAATAATGGTTGAGTTGAATATTTCAATAAAGGTAATGACAATAGTAAAAGAAGCTCAGGTAAGAAGAAGGGACTTACATGTTAGTTGAAGTTCTAGGTGACCAGGGGTCTTTACAAAGCTATTAATCTTTGTAAATCTATCTATGCCTTAATTCCCTTGTCTTAACCATGAAGAAACTATCACGAATCACCTCTAAAGCTGTTTTTACCATTGTTGGAATTCAAGAGTTTTGTTATGGTTTGAATGTAGGATATCCCCCAAAAGTTCATATATGAGACAATGCAAGAAGGTTTAGAGGAGCAATTATTGCACTATGAGAGCTTTAACACAATCACTGAATTAATTGCCTGATGAGATTAATTGAGTTGTAACTGAAGGATGGTGGGGTGTGGCTGGAGAAGGTGAGGTATTGGGGGCCTGGTTTTGAGGTATATATTTGTATCTGGAAAGTTGAGTCTCTCTCTGCTCTCTGATCATCATGTGAGCTGCTTCCCTTCACCACACGCTTTTATCATGATGTCCTGCCTCACCTTGAGCCTGAAGGAATGAAGCCAGCTATTCATGCACTAAGACCCCTGAAACCGGGAGCCCCCAAATAAACCTTTCCTCCCCTACTATTGTTCTGACTGGGGCTTTTTAGTCATAGCAGTGAAAAAACTGACTAAAACAAGTCTGTACACTGCAGATATATAAATGTTTCCATATATCTGGGTCCTTTAAAAAGACAACTATGTTATCCACATGCAAATTTCTATGCCTCTTGTCCCAAACAAAACTATAATGACTGTTTATCTTCGGGAAATTTAAAAGGTTATTTTCTTGCCATCATTTTCTTCCACACCTATTCTCCCTTTCTGAATTACTGATGCTCATGCTGAGATGTCAAGGCTATTATGTATGAGACCTCAGAGTTACTGACAACATTTCTGTTAGTTGTCAGATCTACCATTTTCAGGTCTCCAAAGTCTGCAGCTCCTAGTGTTTGGGGAAATTTTAGTGAAAGATTTCTTTTCATTATTTCTTTTAACATTTGTCATATAAACCTTTCTGAGGTGGTCAGAAACAAATCTTTGTTAAGAAAGTTAGAAGACTAGAGGAATGACAAAGTTATTCTGGAATCATATTCTAACTTTCAGGAAAATTCATAGAATTCTACCTTGAAGAACCATGAGGAATTCCTGCCACTAATTTCCCAGACAAGCTTAGAGTCTGAATCTAGGGTAAGTACAACTCAGACTTAAGCCAGAGGCCATGCTAAAGATGTGATCAGAGCAGAGTACTCCTCTGCATTTAGTGAAATGTTACTCCCAAATAATTTTCAAAGTACATGTAGATTTGACAAGATAGGAGATAACTTAATTAACAACAACTGAACTATTTTCATTCTCTGAGCCACATGAGGTATGACCTTTCAGTTTATAGCTTTCTACTGGCCTTTACAACGGAAGTAGCTTATATATAATGTGATCTTTAGCAGCTTCAGAGACAGAATCTCTCTCAGGAGTGAGAATTGTTAGTTGCAAGTGCTCTGTTACCCGTGGTGGGAGCTTTGGTACAAATCACAAGTTATTTGGCATGGCATGAAAACTTAAATAACCAAACCCTGCTCCATGCTTGACAATGTATGCAAATACAAAGTATAGGCTCTCAAGCCTATAAAATGGTTATTTTTAAAATGATAATAGTTGTTTAGTATAGCTGAAATAAAAGCTGCTGATTGTAAGTGCTGAGTGTACAAAATACTCTAAACATGAGCTACCTTATTTTGATTTCTGCTTTACAAAATTTTCTTGTGTATTTCAACTGATGGCATATGATGAGAATACCTGTGAGAGTGCAGAATTTAAGTACTTATAAATTATTTGAAAATATTGATTATCAGTTAGATGATTAATATTTTTAACCTAATTCCTGTACCTTATTTCTGCCTTTATTATATCATTTTAAATATTTGGCATGGTGAAATTTGAACATTATTATTTTAACAGGTCCAGTAGAAAGGCCTCAAGTATTCTTCTCATCTTGTTGAACTAATTACTATTAAAATAATGAAATTCTACTCCTTCATGTTACAAGGACATATAAGGGAAAAAAGAAAAGAAATACGGAGATTTTTTTAGTTTGTAAATTTTTACTGCAAAAGATATTATGTTACTTGCAAGGTAAACATTAAAGTATATTTTAGTTTCTTAAGTAATTTTTACAAAAATAAGTTTCAAAATATTTGGGCAAATTTTACATGCCTACATGGGGACCATTATTAAACAGGTTCCCTGTCTTTGCATAATGCTTATTTTTCTCTTAAAAAATGGGGGATTCCTTTTGTTCTGGAATGATATGTATCTGATCATGAACACCTTGATACCAGCATCACTATCAAATCCAATGCAGGGAAAGAGACTGCCCTTGTGGTGCTCAGCAAATGAAAGAGGCATTTTGAAATCTGTATGGGAAAATGTATTAGGATGAATTCATGTTTTTTGGATATAAGTTTCAGCCAAGTTTCTTATCATGGAAACACTAACAGGATAAATGCATTTTAGGTAAATAAAGAATAAAGGTTTATTTACCTGCAGATAAAGAAGAAAGGTTTGCAGTTATTATATTCAAATCTATGTGTGTATGTAAATATATCAGCGTATGCAATATATTTACATATATATATATGATTATATATATATATATATATATATATATATATATATATATAATCATATATATATATGATAAAGTGGTCCTAAATCATCTATGTTGCTTACCTTGATTAAATCATTTTAAAAACAAACAAACAAGAAACAGGAGTTTCATGTTCAGTGCTCCATGTCTCCATTTGTACTGAACTTAACTGAGGCCCAAGTAAGGTAAATACAATTCAATATAGATTAAAAATGTACATTAATGTCTTCCTCTCAGATTTCCTGAATATGCAGCTCCCTATGGTTTGTGGAGATTTTAGTGAAAGACATTTTCCTCATTTCTTTTCACATTTTAAAGATAAACGTTGCTGAAGAATCATAAGGAAATCTTTGTTAAGAAAGTTAGAAGGCAAGTGGGATGACAAAATCATTCTGGAATCATCTTCTAACTAATAGGAAAATTCTACATTAAAGAACCATGAGAAATTCCAGCCACTAATTTCCCTCACAAGGCTAGAGTCTGAATCTAGGGTAAGCAAAACTCAGACTTCATCCAGAGGCCACACTAAAGTGCTCACAGGGCTGGGGATGTGGCTCAAGCAGTAGCGCGCTTGCCTGGCATGCGTGCGTCCTGGGTTCGATACTCAGCACCACATACAAACAAAGATGTTGTGCCCATAGAAAACTAAAAAATAAATATTAAAAAATTCTCTCTCTCTCTCTCTCTCTCTCTCTCTCTCTCTCTAAAAAAAAGAAAAAAAGATGTGCTCACAGCAAAGCAGACCTCTTCATTTGGTGAAATGTAACTCCCCAATAATTTTCAAAGTACATGTAGATTTGACAAGATACTAGAATTCTTGATTAGTAACAACTGAAGTCTTTCCATTCTCTGAGTTACATTAGATAGGAACTTTCAGTCTGCAAATTCCACTGGCTGCAATTGGGATTCAAAATTGGCTGAGTTATTCCAAAATTATTTTGCATCATGTTTTTTTTATTTCCTGAGCACTTTTTAAATTTTAATTTGCAAAAGCATGTTTTTGAAGGAAACCTAATCTTTTTATTTTTCACTATTTACATTGATATCAATAAGATATTATTTATTGAATCTATTCGAATGTCAGGAAACCTTTTAAGGATTCTATAAATAACATCTTCTTTTTAAATAATCGACTTTTGTCAGAGCAGAATGTTGTGTTTTCAGCAAATACCAGTGAACTTGAATATAAAATTTCCACATTTAGTTGGGAAAACTGAACTACAAACTTAAGTCCTCTAGAAAGTTGGAAAATATATTATTCAGCCTGCAAACCTCCAATATTGATGAAGGAATATGCAAAGATTTTTCAGGCAAGTAATCCAATATAATAGAATTATCATTAACATTGCTCATAGAGGTTAAAGACAATCAATGAACACATGCCTGTGTTATTTGAATTTAATACAATAAAAAATCAGGACATTCTTCTCACTATTTATGTCATTGAAGTGCAAGATTTACTGACACTCAGTAGGCAATACTGTCAGGTTTGGTTATGTGAAACTTCTATTCCTAGCATCTCATATTTTAAGATACTCTTCCAGGATTGCAGTGTAGCTCAGTGATAGTTTCTAATGTATGAGGTTCTGAGCTTCATCTGTAGCATCAAAAAAATAAAATAAAATAAACAAAAAATATAGTTTTCCTCAAGTACAAAATGACACATTTGTTTGCTTTTGTGTAGATACCCAATTAATCCTTCTTGTCTGATTGTACATTCTCTTCCATGATATAGTATAATAACGATAGAAAATAAAATGTAATATGACAATCAATTTTTTTCTCTCTCTCATAATATTGTTTAGATATCCCCATGAACAGTGTAAATAATTTGGGGAAAGGAATTTTTATCTTCTACTGAGTCTAGTATCAGGTGGCTAGTACCACCTATATTTAATATATAATTGAATTAGTATATACTTCCTATTTTAGTACTGGGTTGCTATTGTTTGTCTTATGTTGGAAATGAATCATGATTAGAAAATTTTTTAGAAGAACAAAAGAGCTTAAAGTTGTTAGGACATCTTAGTGATATAAAGAAACTGCAAAATTTCTATTTGGTCCTAAATATATTTTGAACTATTAATGCTGAATGAACACTTTACACAAAACTACAAAGGAACAGAATTGCACATATGTTCCTATTTGTTTCCTATTCTAGTGTTAGTTCAACTTCTATCCATGTAATCTGGACCAAGTTACTTAATTTTTTTTTAGTTCTTCAAAAATAAAATGAATAAATTTCTCTAGATTTGTTGTAGTTTTTGAACTTCACTACCAAGAGCACCAATAGAGAATTTTAAGTTCATCTTAGATATGGGAGGATAAATTGAACAAAGTGCTAGCCATTATTTCCATGTCCATAGAACAGTTCTCTTCTCTTTGAAATATTATTCTTTCTTATATAGTTCATTCAGGAGGAAAATCCATTTTAAAGCACAAAGCAAGATTATATGATTGAAATGGATTGTTTGAAATGATTCCTTGTATTTTAAGATCAGTGAATGGAAGCCGTTGTAACCAAGGAAGTTGCTTCTTGAAAAGCCCATGATTTTGATTTTTACTGTTTTTTTTTTTTTTTTTTTATCCTTCAACATGGTCTTTTTAAATGACTCTACAATATTGCACATTAGAACCAGAGTGGAGAAAGTTCTCATTAGCCTCTTAATGAAATGTACCTCTTTGTTCTATTTTCACAGAAGAAGAAATATAATCAATCAACAAATATATAAAAAATGTTCAACATCTCTAGCAATTAGAGAAATGCAAATCAGAACTACTCTAAAATTTCACCTCACACTAGTCAGAATGCCAATTATCAAGAATACATGCAACAATTAATGTTGGTGAGGATGTAGGGAAAACGCTAAACTCATACGTTGCTGATGGGATCCCAATTAAGTGCAACCACTATGGAAAGCAGTATGGAGAGTCCTCAGAAAACTTGAAATGGAACTACCATTTTACCTAACTATCCCACTTCTCAGTTTATACCCAAAGGACTTAAAATCAGCATACTACAGTAACACTGCCACATCAATGTTTATAGTAGCTCAACTAACAATTGCTAAGCTATGAAACCAACCTAGTTGTCCTTCAGGGATGAATAAATAAAGAAAATATGATACACACACACACACACACACATATATATATACGTGTGTATATATACAGTGTGTGTATGTATATATATATATATATATATATATATTGCAAAATAGAGTTATATTATATATATATATATATATATATATATATATATATATATATATATTAGACTATTATTCATCCTTAATAAGAATGAAATCATGGCATTTGCCAGTAAATGGATGGAGCTGGAGAATCATGCTAAGTGAAATAAGCTAGTCCTCCAAAACCAAAGGCTGAATGTTTTCTCTGATATGCTGATTCACAATAAGGGCAGGGTCGGGGTGGGGGTTAGGAAAGAATGGAATTACATTCAATTAGGTAGAGGGGACTGAAGAAAGGGGAAGGGTATTGGGGAAGGAAGCATAGTAGTATAAATCAGGCATCATTACCCTAGGTACATATATGACTACATGACCAGTGTGATTCTACATCATGTACAACTTGAAGAATGAGAAATTATACTTCATGTATGTATGATGTGTCAATGTGCATTCTACTGTCATGTAGAATTAGAACAGATTTTTAAAATTCTAAAAAAAAATGGAGTAAATCAATTGCTTATCCCTCAATTTTTTCCTTAAATCTATCTTTAAATTTTTGATTGTATTATTGACTATTTCTTTGAATTAGACCTTGTTCTGACCAATAGAAAAAAATTACAGTCTCTGTTTAGTCAATCGAAATAATTTGCTTCCATTAGAGTTTGTAGGGATCAAGCAATAAATTTTTAGTTAAAAGAAGGAAAGTTTTCCATAGTTTTTTCTCCATAACAGCCTTTTTGAATTAAGAATGTTGCCTACTGAGTGACAATAATTGCCAAAAGAGTATCTTGATATTCTGTATTTGTATTAATTTCAATTAATAAATGCATGTGTTCATTGATTCTCTTGAACCTCTGAAAACATTTTGGGTCTAAACTGGAGACACAGAAGAGCATTTGTGCTTCTCATTTTTTGGTTAACCTTAAAATTTTTTAACAAAAACCTAAGAAAGTACTAAATGAGTCTATGCTTCATCATCTTATATTCACAACCCAAAGAAACAAGACTGCATCCTTGACTCTTTGTGTAGTTAAATATCATTCTGCAACTCAGTGCTCTCTCTGCTGAAAAATGCATATGACATTTTCCAGGGCTGTCATTGTATACTTTCATTAACAATGTGCTCCCTGATGAAGACGAATGTGGTAAAGATAATGCAGAAATCCTTCTTGATGTCTTATGTTCTTTTCATCAAAACCTGCCACATGTGGTGATATATTGCTAGAGAAGACGGTGTGTTAAATGCACAACCACAGACTCACATGTCAGAGTCATTTCTTGCATTGCAAAGTATGTTTGTAGCAATACAACTAATGACATTAAGCATGGAAAATATTAATAGCACTGACAATTATATCACAATAAATTAAGTTTATAACCTTGAAAATAGCTTTTTATTAAACTTAACGAACATCAATATGACTGTATTTGAAGGGACGACAAAAATCTAGTCAAGGGTGTTAGGATGGGAGGGAGACAGACAAGGAGGAGCTGACTTAAATTACTTTGACCTGAGAAAATGTGCAAGATAACACATGAGGTGGATTTGGAGGTCTATAGAGAGTAAAGTGAAGCTGGTAATGAATTATCCACAGGTTTTGACAATCCATGAATAATGTAAAATTCTGGTGTTATTGAAACTACTACAGGTGGAACAGAAACTGACTGGCAGTGATATGGATTTGTGACAAAATGGTTATCTCCTCAGGTTATAGGATGTGCACTAGATTGATTTTGAGGGAAGCAATTTTTATGACAATCTCTCTTACTAATTACTTTTCTATACATAGATAAGCCTAGAGAAATTCTCATAAATAAGATGAAATTATACTAGTTTTTTCAATACAGTTCAGATCAGCAAAAAAACATTTTAGAAACATCAGAGGAGTTACTTTTGATGGAATTACATGAAAACAGAATGTATTCCACTGTTAGGTAATGAGAACCTTCAGAGATCATTTCCAAACAATCAAAATGGCCTTTTATTGGGGATTTTTTATTTATCTGAGGGGTTTGTGCAAAAGGTATTTTACCTCTAGGATTCTTTCAAAAGCAGAGTCATTCCAAATCTTTAATTTCATCTCTCTGAGTTTCAGTTTCCTAATTTGTAAAAATTGAGTCCAATCCTCAGTGGATCTCTGAGATCCCTTCCAGCACCAAAGTTATGTGATTGTCACGTAATTTGTCATTTTCTATGTTCTCAATTACTTTATATCTCCCAGTAAAGAATTGGTGAGTAATGGATGTCAGAATGATAGTAGTATAGATTCAAATTGCTACTGAGAATGGAGTAAGATAGCATCTGGCACAAATTTTTCTTTTTGAATATGATATTTGCCAAGTGGAAGATAGGGTGAGAACTGCTAACCAAGGAATAACTTGTACCCATCATTTATTCTTTACCCCACACCACACATCCACACTGGCCCCCACCACATCTAGTTTGTTTGGGAACAACACATACAACTCTGTAACATATTTGTCATCTGGGTACAAATTCTGAGTTCAGGCTGAGGAAAAATGTACCATAGTGATAAAAATGACAGCAATAATAATTATTAGTAATAATAGCACCAATAGTTATTAGGTGACATTGCTTAAGAAGAATATATCGTCCCATGGCATTTGCTATGTCCAAGAACAATTCACTACACTTTATATAAAATAACTCATTTGGTAATCATGACAACTCTGTTATAGGTACTATTATTATTTATCTCCATTTAGAAAAAATGATACATAAAATATATAGGTGACCATTTACTGTGTTTTATTATATGATAGATCCCATTAAAGCTTTTTAAATTCTCCATATTTTATTCATTCTCCACAGCAATCTTGGTTGGCAAATAATGCATTTCCATTTTGTGAATGGGGAAACTGAGGCTCAATCAGTTAAACAATATTCCAAGGGGAAGGGGCTAGATAATAATAAGAAGGTATCTGCACATATTTGACTCCATAATTAGAGTCTTAACCACAACATTTAGGGCTTTCCTGGGTCATTCCTTTTCAGTAAGTCTAGTGGTTCAACCTCTGCCCAGGAGAGAAAAAAAATGATTAAAAAAATGTTTTAAACTGTTAATCTCAAGCTTCTTCAAATGTACATGAAACCACTCACTTTCTAAAATAAAGTGTACATTTCATCCACAGCTGATGTTCCAAAGTAAAACTGATATATTAGGTTGAACCATAGGAAACTGCCCATATATGACCATTTCTGACCCATAACAACAGCAATCTCATAATTTGACCCCATACATGGTCCCTGCAGCAAATTTGGAGTAATACTTTGTCAACTCAATTAAACATTAGTTGTTGATTGATTGACAAAGAGGAAGCCTCCTGGCAGCTAATTTGTAATGTATACCTTGATTATGCTAGAATTGAGATCTCCTTGGCATTATTACATTTAATGATTCATGATTTTAAAATCAGACGTTGCCTGTTCATTTACTTTTCCTTACATGAGTGGTTCCAAATTACCAAATGCCAGGGGGCTTTAGAATTTATAATTTTACCTTTATGTTAACAGACTTTATGTACTCGGTATTCTTGCTTTAACTGAGACTTGGAAATAAGCCCCACATGTGAACAAGCAGAACAAATTGCCCAGCCACCTAGTGCACTACCAACTGCTTGTCTGTACTGCAAGTTCTGATGAGAAAGGCCCTCAAAGTGCAACAGCTCTTCCCCTGTCTGTTCATGGAGCTGTTGTTTCTCAACTATAAATCTTCCCTGCTGTGCTCAGCTGTGTGTTGCTGGCACTGAGATTCTGCAAACTGCATTTGTTTTTCCCTTTAGGCTGGCACCTTCTGAGCTTCTGCTTAGGAAGAACTTTTCACCCAGCAGACCAGTTACCACCAGTTGATTTCTAGTTTCCAGTGTCTTCTACATATCTCAGAACCAATATCAAGGACCCACCTCAGAGGAACCACCAATAACTATACTGTCCTCCTTCTTCAAAGATCTGAATCCCAGATCTAGAGGCCCAGCCTCTCAGCTTCTAAATTCTTATAAATCCAAACTCCCACCTTTTAACCTCAGTGCTAGAAGGACTGCTCTCATTCCTATATCAATGTTCACTCAAAGTTCTCTTTTATTTTCTTTTAATATTACCTAAACCAATGCACTACAGGGTATTCTGCTGAAACAATTAGCACAGTTTTTGTTTCCCCACCTGATACATCCTCAATGTTTTGACTGATGATGTTAGTAAGTTATTTCTTTAGAATTAAGTTTTTTGTTGAAATCCTGATATGTGAGAATGTTACTTAGCAATTAAATGCATTTGCTAGGTAGGAAGGAAACTAGTGGTTAGCAAACATTTGACAATTCTGATATTTAGTATCTAATATGTAGTGTTTTCTAATATTAGTATTTATTTAGGAATTGAATGCATTTGCTATATAGGAAACTTGTGGATAGTAAACATTTGACAATCATAATATTTAGTATCAATTTGCACTGATGAATTTAAAAAGACAAGAAACCAAAAATAATTTTTACTAAAGTTTCTAAGTAAATTTATGCTGCACAATCAAATGTTGAAAGTTAACTTCTTTCATGGGCTGATTGAACAGGTGATTTTAACCATGTTGTATACTTACATGTTTCGTGGAGGCATTTGTTCTCTTTACCCATCTTTGCATTTGGTCCTTTAGTTGATTTTTATTTTTAAAGAGTAACTTCCCAAAGTATGCTGTATGGTGAACCTGGTTTGCATTTAAATTGTTCATCAAACCACATCCTTAAATGTACTTTAAAATTGTCATGAATTGAGGCTCTGTTTGAATCAATTCCTTGCTTCCCCCTTTTCCATTTATCTTTCATGTACCATGACACACATGGAAGCCTGTTCCTTCCAAAATGATGAGCTTTCTTCTTGAGTGTTAGCAACAGCACAACTGGGCTTAGATAATGGGGCACTGATCCAAAAGCTGCTTTCTCACTAAATCCTTATTATTAATCTAAGGTCGGTAGCATGTTAACTCGGGTTTCAGAATTATGCATTATCCAGACATTTAAGGTCTAGCATGCACTCAACTTTTTCTGTCCTGTCACTTCAAATATCAGATATTTAATCAGCCTCTCTCCTGATATTGATGCCGAAACAGCTTTATTTTTGGAGTTTTAAGATTTCTGTCTTGAAGCATTTCTGGATTCCTGTGTGAACTTATCATCTCTGTCTCTTTTGTAAGTTAAATGAATCCCTAAAGAAATTAAAACATGGCAAAGCAATGCCCTGGCGACATAGAGCCTGCAGCCTGCTGCCCTGGGCTCTTATCCTTACCCTGTGTTCTCCAGCCACATCTGAACAATTAGCAATTCCCGGAAGAGTCTTTGCTTTCCTTTACCTCCATTTCCTTAGCATCTTTCTGCTTCTTCCTGGAAATCCACCATACCGCATCGCTTCTTCCCATCAAGCAACCACTGTCCCATTGGTGGAAAAGGGCGTAAGTACCCACTCTTCCCGTAAACACTTAGGATTCCTTTGGGTCCCACTGTGTAGTTGTTAGCAGGGCACTTTGAGTTTTCCTCTCTAATAAATCTTACTTCAATCTGTTGTAAGTGACTTTTTAAGCCTTTCTTCAGACTTACTAAAGAATAGCTGCTCCATTTATGTATATTATAAACATAACAGAAAGTGAATTCACCAACCAAACTAAGAACTAAAATTTTACTAAATCTTCCATTTTATTATGGATTTGCCTTTATCACAGGTGTCTAACACCCTTCTCAGAAGCATCCACTATCTTTGTCTTGTTTTATATATCTTACTTCATTTTTCCATTTCGTAAACCTTAAAGATATTTTGTAATCATTCTTTAATTAGTGACATACTTGTATCTATACAAATATACAGCATACGCATACATATAAGCTATGTGTAAGTCTGCAGGTGTGTCTAGCCTTCTGAAAAATATTTAGCCTACGTGTTTTTGAGACTGACATATGTTTTACATCTCTAGTCTCCTTCCTTCCATTTTTAAAATTGATACTGTTGTGTAAATATCTTAACTTTTGTTTAGCCGTTTTCCTATTGGTGAACATTTAGGCTGTTTTGGGTTGTATCATCCTTCTGTGAACAATGAGATATGAAGTATCCTGGTACACATGTTCAAAATCTCTGTGGGGTATTTAGAAAGAAATGGAAATTTGATGTCACAATGCACAAATATTTAACTTTTCAAGGATTTGAAGTCCTTATGTTATTTGGAATTAATTTCTGTGTATGGTGTGGAAGAGGATTAAATTTCCTTTCCTTTCCTTTTCTTTTCTCCTATATACAAAACTAATAGTCCCAATATAATGTTCTTTAATAGTCTTCTTTTTCTCCGAAGATTTGTAAGGCCTTGACAGAATTTTGAAACTGTATGTCTGTATCAA
Organism: Marmota flaviventris; assembly: GCF_047511675.1. Lineage (NCBI taxonomy): Eukaryota > Metazoa > Chordata > Mammalia > Rodentia > Sciuridae > Marmota > Marmota flaviventris. Next base: position 20,991,521 of record NC_092499.1, on the reverse strand, counting down.
AGGTCTTTATTCACTTTTTAAACAACCTGCCATTTTTTGTTTATTTATTTTCTTTTTGTTTTACCTTCCAATTCTTTCTTTAGGAGTTGCTGCTATTTCTTGCCCCTCAGGAATAAGATTCACTTAAAAAAAAGTTTAAGGAAACAGGATATAGTTTTGCTTGGCTAGTTAGGAGTCCTCATGTGACAGATGTATAATTGTTGGGTTTCTCTGGTTATTTTATGGACTATTAACTTCAGTTCCCTTAAAATTAACCAGATCTTGGTTCTTGTAGGCTACTGGTCATTTTCTGACAAATAATGCATTATGGAATTCTCTCATTGGGGTAATGCTGTGGGTCTAACAGATATATGAACAAACTCATTTATTTTTGCCCTAACATCAGTAAAAAATGAATTTACTCTCCAGTATAGATTTTGTATTCTCTTTTGTTGATAGATAATTCTAGCTTCAAAATGTTGTATTTTATCTTTCGTTTTATTAACAAATAGTAATTGAGCATATACTGTGTATATATCAATGTTTTAAATTTTAAGGTTTTAGTAATTAATCAAAGAGACATCTCTGGACCTATGGAAATTATATTTTATTAAGAAATCCAAAAGGAAATAAAATGACTTACAAATCTATACTATATAAGAATGTAATAAATTCTATGGAGAATATAAATTAGTGAAAAGGCCTGGATTGGATAAGTTTATTGCAGTTTCAAAGGGTCTAATTAAGATATCACCTAAGCAAGATGTAGATATTTTCTGGTATTTCCTAAACTCCAAAATGAATGTACTCTTTGCATTCCTACTCACCTGGTTTAACACAAGAGAGAATGGCCTGACTTCCATGCCTGAGAGAGATGGTAGAATAGGAAGCACAGAATTCTGTGAACTTTTTCCAAATGAATTTTTTCCTTTTACAATCTTTTCTCTTTTATAGAGTGTAAAAGGTTGCTTATGGGGATCACAGAACAGTTTTGTAATTCTTAGCATATTTTGAATTCTTTATTAGAGGCCTAATGCGGAATATATTATTTCCTGTCTTTAAAAGAGTTTCAATTGAAATTAAGCAGAAAATTTCTCTTTTCAATTTTCTGTTCCAAAGCAAATTTAAATAAAAAGAAAGTCAATGCTGAATAATCTTAGCACAAAGATAAATGTTACTCCTAGCTTTAGTGAAATTTATACTTACCAGGTATTATGAATAACTGACCCTGCTATTCTCATAGGTCTTATCATATACCAACTTCATGCAATGAACCAACTAGATTCTGGAAATTCAGTAGTAAAGAAAATAGGTGTAGTCCCTAAGTCTTGGAACTCTAGTAAATTGTAAAGCATCACACTAAGCAAATAGTTGTTTAAGTGGAAAACATCTCAAATTCTCAAAAGAAAGAAACCCTGGCACTATGGCTATATTTGCTATGGCATTTGGACCTTTGGAGTTATCAGTGAATGCTTCCTTGAGAAAATTACATTGAAGCTGCATACTAAAGCATGAGAAGGAATCCGGCAGCTGGGGTTTACTCTGGGAATGTCCCTTGTAAAAGGCAGAGAACCTGACATATGTAGAGAGAGGAACAGACAGTGTACTTTCTGAAGGACAAGTAAACTAACTCTCAGATTAAGAGAGTTCTATCTGGAACATCACACATGACTCCTTAGGCCATTCCTTCCTTTATTGAACATACCTTCTCTGGTCCAGAGTAAGAGATAAAGAATCCTTCACACAGTAGGGACAGATAGTTTGTGATATATCCAAGAATGTTTAGACCTTAAATTATTTTAACCAGGAGCCCTATCTAACCAATTAATAGATGGTTTGCTGATAAGCATCTCTAAACCTGGGATATCTGAGGAAAGCATTTCATAGATAGAAAATTTTCTATTAGAGAATACCATTAGTGCATATTTCCTGGAGTTCCAGTTGTCCAGGCCACAGGGAAATTAGACTAGTTACTTACTTATTTTCTTGACTGCAGACATTCTCCAAGTAATAAGAAGACTGGATTCCAGGCCAGTGGATTCAACTCTGTCCTGCCCATGTGTTCAATAGATATTTTCATTATATTTCAATCTTTTGATAAACAAATATATTTTCTTCCCCATACTGAGGGCCAAATCATGAGTGAGCAGAGGTAACTTTTTAACTTATTTTTTGAAGGAGATTCTCTGGAATCCTTTGACAGTAATGTATAAGAACTCCAAAGTCTCAGGCAGGTAAGAAAATACCGCAGTATTTTATTTAATCAAATTCTGTCTGATTCATAGTCTGAACTCTTGACTGTAGGGCAATACACGTTAATAATCGTAGGACTTATCAGATTGTTCTTTATCCTTTGAACTTTGCAAATGTTCTAGGCAATTGATCCAAAGGAAAAAATTCACAAGGAGTCCTCTGATCCTTCAGTTTATGTGGATACTGTGTAGATGCCTCTTGTCCAATCCCAGGTGAGCCCTCAGAAGGATATGAACCTGGAACTCAATTTGCCAAGTCACTTTGTAATGAGTATCTATAATAGAGGCACATAGTTTATTTTTATTCATTGTTCATCTTCAGCTTTGCAGTTAAGGTGAGACCAGGACAGATTCCAATGAAAGACTGAACAAAATGGACATGCTTTACTTTAGGGTTAAAACACAGAAGAATAAGTGTGAGTCCTCAGCATGCTCTTTCCCTTGCGTCATCAAACTGAAGCAAATGTTTGAGACAGAGGAGCCTCTACTGATTTGGGTTTCTGAGTAACTCTGAAACAGGACTGTACAACCTGTAAAATTAGTTGGTCATAAAGATTTGTTGTGACAGCCAGCAGAGACCTAGGGCTTGTTTATTACTTCAGCTTGTCCCAATGTAACACATCTATATATTTTGGCTATGAGCCTGGGTTTCTAAGTTCCAGGTTATTCTATGAATAATTCTGATATTTCCTCTGAGGTTAGTATCACCTTGGTGACTCTCTAAAGAGGAATCTGTCATTGAATTTCACCATTTGTGGAATACACAATTTTTGACACATTGGCCAGACATGAAGGACATTATTGATAATTAGTGTATGCCCAAGTTGATGCCATCTATCCATTCCTCTAAAATGAAAACTCTTTCTCCTAAAACTTTTGGGTATCATGAAGGTATTATTGTCTCAATGTGAGTGTATATCTCAATAAATTATACTGCTACTCAATTAGGGCAATTAATAACTGGATCCTATGTTTTGACATCCCACAGATTGCGAATGACTAGTAGGCACTGAGCTTGTAAATAAAATGATAATATACAGCCTTTGAAAAGGATAATTTTATGATATTAAATACACTTTGTGTCTCCCACATTAAACTTTGGACAATTGATATTCTTGGGAAGGAAGAGATACAGACCTAGAACCCTAGATCATGACTGGAATTTTTTTTTTCTTATGCTTTATCTTCCTTTCCATTCAATTTTTGGGTCCTTCTCCTTTTGTTTTTATTCTTTTCAATTTATGTTTCTCTTTTGCCCCTGGTTTTGAGTATGAGGAATACCTACCTTCATTAAATACTCCTGCTTTTAGAACCTATGTCTATTGTTTTGGGGTTTTTGTTTTGTTTGGGGGGGGGGGCATTGACTATTTAATTTTTTAATTTTAATAGGAAAAAAGCCTTTAAAGTAATCTCATTTTTCTTCTTCATAATGTTAAAAATATAAGGTTATATTTTGTATAAATGCAGAGAGAAGAGGGAGATATTGAAGGTTAACATTCAGTTTACATGGTGTGAACAAGTGGATTCACTGCTGTGTTTGGAGTATCTCCAAGGAATCATCTCCTGAAGAAACAGTGTGTCCCACTTTAAGTTAGACTCTTGCAAAATGCGATATCCCTGCCTCAATGCATTAGCTATGCTTTACAATCTGACCAAGTAGTGAGCAAAGGTGTACATTAAAAAAACCCTTTTATTCAGATCTCCATTTTCAAAGCTTCTTTCCTGGTCTTTTTGGAAAACAAGCCAATCCTTGAACACCCTTCCTCTTAATTAAAAAAAAAAAACTCATATAAAGGAGTGCAAATTAATTTGTTAGTCTTTTTAGTGTTTTTTAAAGAATTTTTTTTTTTACAATTTGAGAGAGAATTGCTATGAGGAAATAGCAATGATCAGAACAATGAATACAATTGTGATCATTCACATGGGGGGTTCTTTAATAGAAATCATTTAGGTATCTGTAAAAGTGGATCATGTATGGGACCACTTCTACTGGTGAACTAAAGTTGATTTCTAAGAGTAAGAGAGTTTTTAAATATTGATTTTGTGAATGAAGATAGGAATCTAGAACACACCATGAAAATTTGATGCTAGATATTAGACATAAGAAATCATTAAAATAAGTTTCCACAGATGTATTCATCTCCACATGATCATGTCTCAACAACTAGTTTTGTTTAAGGAAGGTACACAATTCACACAATACAAGCTTCTATTCAGGAGTGATGTGCAGTATTGAATTTTGCTGACTTGAAAAGTATTTTTTTATTTATTTTTTTTTACTGAGACATAGTGTAGCAGTGAAACATATATAAATGAATATTACCGGCTTGCGTTAACATTGGCATGAGACAAATGCTCAGGGTTTATGTTTTCTCAATTTTCATCTATTCTTAGATTGAGGTTGCTTCATTCTTCAGATATTGCTAAGATTCTAGTATGTTTCTTCCACCTTCTTTCTGCACATTTGAAATTTCTTCCTACACATAAATTATGAATATGTATTTTGTCTTTAGAATATATTCAGTAGTGATTTAGAAGCAGTATTTTAGCACTGCAAGACTGAGTTCCACAAGGCAAGGACTGCGTCTACCATGTTCACTGCTGTCTCCTTTGAGACTAGGAGAGTTCCTGGCATCAAACATGATTCTAATGTGTGTTTTTGAAAAATAGGACCCAGCAATGGCAGTTTTAAATTACTTTAATGTTCTTTTTTACACCTCTCCCTAAGTATGTAAGCTTTAGTGTTAAAATGAATACAGGCCTCTCTTGATTCTCACTGGACTTAAGATCCACCCACAACAGATTTCACTTCTGAACGTATTCTCCTAAATTGTTCTATACTTGTTACAATATAAAAAATAAATAAATAAGTATGATAGTAGATGTTTTGGTTGGTCCTATCACTGTTAGCCAAATACTTTCCACCCTTCAATTTCCAGCATTATGGTGGGATTATACTACCTTATTTCCTTGTGTTTTTATTGACATTGATACTAGTTCCATCTAAGGAATTTAGAGATAAATGACAAGTATAATTTCACAACAAAGTGTACATTTATTAGTGCTAAAATCTCCAGAAATCAATATCTATTTCTCTCTCTCTCTCTCTCTCTCTCTCTCTCTCTCTCTCTCTCTTTCTCTCTCCCTTGTGTGCTACTTGTTTGCAGTAAAGAAGGTGGCTGTTCTGTCAGTTTGAGATCCTGAGTGACTAGGATGAAACAGAATTTCTAAACCCATAATAGACTTTGCTCTATTTATCTCTGAGTTTGGGGATTGTTAATATAGCCTAATTTATATCCTACCTAGTACAGAGAATTTCCCATGTGTTAAAATTTTCAATACAATGATTTAAAACCTCCCTGCACTATTTGAAATACCAGGTTTTATTATCGGTGCTTTTGAAATGAACAATTTAAATGTGGTCTGTATTCTGCTTTTATATTTTGCATATTTACAACCACCTGTTTTCATACTTCTCAGGTATCAAATATACATATCTTAAAGCAAAGACTCTTGAAATTTTCAAAGTTTCTCCACCCTGAAACATTTTCCTCCCACTGGGGACTGGCTTCTCTTCATTCAATGAGATTTCATCTCTGCTTTGAGAATGAGGCACAGTCCCTTCTGTCTGACGGCAAATCTATGCATTAATGCTCATGTGAGCCTGTATGGACACAGTTTCCATTTCATCAGATACATACAGACAAATGGCAATGTACAAGCACAGATTTTCAAATAAGAACATTTCACAAGATATAACAGCACTACTCTATTTTTGCATTCTAGAATTTAATTTAGAGTTCGATTAACACATCTTCTGTGGAAGACCCTTAAGTTGTTTTACATCCATATACCAGAGGCCTTCAATTCCTTGACATAGAACACATGCAGCCTGATAGCCACTGAATCTGGCTTCAGAAACCATCCCCTCTGCCTTTCTAAATTTTATGACCATTTTTCTTTCAGAATAATCTTTGATCTTTATAAACCACCAGGAAATTCTGACCGATCCACTTTGAGCAGTCTTTTGAATCTCTTCATGTTCTTTCAATCAACAAGTAGACAATGGAAGAGAGGCATTATCCTACATTTCACTAAAAACACACATGTGCCAGATTTGCCAAATGCATCTGTAATGAGAAGAAGATGCGAGGTGAGAGAAGAAAGACTATGAGTCACACCAGCCTACTTCAGGGGGCTGCATTTCCTTAAAATGTTTCATGTGTTTGTATTTCTTATCCACTTTAAACAATGATTATAAATTCTTGGAAGAAAAGGAAAATCTGCTTTCTGATGCTTTATGCCCCCTTATTCTAGCCAAGAGGGGTGCCAAATAAAATGCAGATATTTCATTAATTTTAAATTTTAGAAAACATCAGCAAGCATATTTTTTTTAGTATAGTTATGTTCTGTGAAATATTTGGGATACATTTATATTGAAAAATACCGTTTATCTGAAATTCAAATTCAACAGAATACCCTATATTTTTACTTACTAAGCCCAACAACTAAAACAAAAAAGGCATTTGAAGAAAACCTAACTCTTTTTACCATTACTAGAGGAGCTAGTGCTGGAATTCGATCCAGAGTTTTCTAATTCCTTTGCCAGAAATCTTTTTTCCACATCAGACCTGTCTTTCCTGAAGGACAGAGAAGTTCACTTCATTGGCTTTGGATAAAATCTATCTGGTTCAGCCATTGGATCCACAAACTACTAGCTTTTCAATTTTGTGCAATATATATATATTCATTTTCTCATTTTTTCATCAATGAAGCAACAATTAAAATAAAATTCTGAATATATATATGAGATAAAGTACTTGACTTGAAAATAGTTAATCTTTCACATAAATAGAAATTATGTAAGAGTACTTATTTTCCTTTTGGTATTCAAAGTCATTTTTCAAGTTCTGATGAAATCAGAGAAACTCTCAAATGTATATATTAAAATCATTTTCTTAACAATTTCAGAAAGTCACAGACTCTCTGAAGCCCAAGTCCAATGAAGACTGAATAAATCTATTACCGGTTTTACATATAATTTAGAACTCTTTATATTCAAAAGAGACTCTTAAATAAGGTGGCTTCATAAACACAATAAAGCTGCTCTTTTGCCAAAGTAGAACTACCATTTCTTAACCTTGATATCCGCAGTAATTCTTTCTTATAAGGGGCCAAGGAGGTAAACTGGAGCTTAGTTGATGGCACATTGCTGACTGATGTGTTCTCTAGAGGGCTTCAAATTCACTTACAGCATTTTGCTCATTGGGCACACATTTAATTTTCTTGGCCCTGTATTCAATGATCTGTAGCTTTGAACTTAAATAGTAAATTTTTCAGGGACACTTCATCATGTGCTTTATACAGCAGAACACAAACTATAAATAGGGTAACTCTTCAGAAAGTGCTCTTAAAACTTAATTGCATAACCCAGTATGATTTTATATTATGTATTATCCAAATGTACTTTGTCTTATAAAATAATTACAGTTTACTCTCTAAATATTAAAAAAATCCATATAATTTCATTATTTTGTCTATGCTACCACTACACTTGGGTAGGAGAAAGCAAAGGATATAGGAAGAAATATAAATGATACGTCTATATGCAACCACTGCTACTTACTTGAATGTTACACTAAATTGCACAGGAAGGAAAAAAATATCACAAATTAATCTACAAGCCTTTACCTTTAAGATGTCCAGAGTCATGAACTAAAGACCAGATCATTCCATACGTATTTTTAAGTCTGGCAATATTCTACATTATAGAGGCCATTGCAGATGGATATGCAGTGTAAGAGGAACATTCTCTAGTTAGCAATAAAATAGCAAAGGAGCACAGCTGCTTTAGCTAGGCACAGATTTTACTTAAGTCAGATGGGAGGACTTTCATCCTTATATACTATTATGAGATAACCTTAATGAGCACAAGGAGATTAACCAACTTTTCCAAGTTTACAAGCTGATAAGTTTCAGAGCAGGATTTTAACATAAGCGGACTAAATATTGTAGATGATATGCTGCTGCTGCTGAAAAGTCCTCATTAATTGTACACATACACAGATTGAACTCATAATTTTACCATGTGCTTTTAAAGATAATGTAAGTCCATCTTCATGATATATGATGTGTGGGATGCCCTTGTTATCTATTTCAACAATTAATAACAACTGACATTTAGAAAGATAAGAGTAGCACATAGGATATCAGGGATGAATCTAGGATTTGAAATACTACTTTCTACCATTTCTAAATTTTTTTCATTTTATCATTTTATTTACTTTTCTTTCTTTTTTTTTAAAATCTACATCTCTAAAATCAGGATTCATTTTATGATCCCATTCAGTTAGAACACAAGGGTGACATACTTGTCATTGCCTGTCAGTGATTAAACTTGGCCATAGCCAATCTCAATGTCACCTCTCAACTGAGTTATGTACATTGTTAAAACTACAGATGTTGAGTATAATTGACATTAAAAATATCTTCAAAGACATTGCATTATCCTGTGGTTCATCACTAAAACTAAAAGCTATGGGTTAATTATTTACTTTCTTTTTCAATGGTGAACATAAAATAATGATGCATTTTTTAAATTTAGACATTTAGATTTGTCAAAATTGAATAGGTATGTTTGTACCCAAACCAAAGAATAAGCATAATAATGTTGTTCATTCTTTGAATTTCTAAGACTTCCCACCAAATTAATATTATATACATATAATATTAATTTATATATATATATATATATATATATATATATATATATATATATATATATATATATAAATATATAAAATGTTGTGCAAGTACATGGAAGTATAGTAGTATTTAAAAAGCAAACAGATGTAATCAAACATAAAAGTGCTATATAAATTGTTAGGAATTATAGAGTAGGTATGCTCTTGATAAATGGATGAAATATTTTCTCTTTAAAGATATCTTTTTTTCCAGTGGTCATTTTTGGTTACTTATTAAAAATGTTGAGACAGAACCAAGCTGTGAGTGGATTTTGTTAATTATTCAAAGCCCTTCCCTTAACATACTTCAACCATTTCTTTATGTCAACATAATAAAATTAGGAAAAGAAAAGTGAACTGAGAAGAGTATGTTCTTTCTTTTCATGTGCCATGGCACCTAGACACATAGCTAACTTTTTAAGGAGAAAAAATTGACCTTAAAAATTCAACTGAATAAGTAAAATCCTTCTCTGGAATTATTTTATGCAGCTTTTCAGCAACAAAAAAATCCACGTCATACACACACACACACACACACACACACAAAACACTCAAAAATAATTACTAAATAGTTGCAGATCAAATGTTGTTTTCCTCTGCTTAGAAAATTTTATTTGCAACATTTCTTATTTTCATATTGCTTTAATGATACTGCCCAGTATTGATAATTAATCTAGATAATGACATTCCCAAATACGATGCCACATCTCTGGACCCTGAAGTGTGTCCAACATGCCATTAAAATCCTATTAAAGCTTTATTTAACAGTCTCAAATTAAAAATAAACATTGGTGGTTCATAAGAGAGAATAATGATCACACTGACCTTGGGATGTTCTTTCTCGAAAGCTTCAGTACTGAAATAATGGTTATCTAAGGCTGGACGATTTGGAGAAGGAAATCTAACTAGCAAAGACCTTCCATATCAGCCATTCCTTATTTATTTTTAGTAAATATACTTTAGGAAGTTCTGAAAGAGATGAGTTATCAGGAAAAAAAAAACATATTCTGTTGTTTACATGTTTGTTGTTGTGAAGATGTCATGTGTATAAATGATGTAACACAAACATTACTACATAAAAGTGAATTTTGTGTACTTGCAGCCTTCTGGAATCTAGGTTGAACTGAGAAAGGGAAGAACTTTTTGGTGAAATAGTGAAATAAGTTCCCAGATATTTCTATTTTTTGAAACTTAAAGAAACTTTGGAACAATGTTCAAGTTGTGTATAATGTTATAAGTTTATCTTCATCTTAGTGCATTTAACAAACTTCTATGATAGGCCACTAAGATTTTGTTTGTAGGGGGTCAGGACCTGTCTCTCTGAGAGGGTTAATCCTATGGAAAGAAGTAACTTCAAGTCATGAATGTCATGTGGAAATGAAATACGGATCCTTAACGGATTGGGATATGGATTCTGAGCACTGACTTCTATATGTTTGTTTCCTATGTTCAGCGGTGCAAAACCAAGTCTTTGAGACAAGGTGGTTGTCAGTTAGCCTACCAAATACTATTTGATTAAGCTCTGGAATACATTGAAACCCCAGCTTTCATCCTTCATGACTCCTAAGATCATACTGCAACATTAAATAAATGATTGACTCTTCCCAGCGCTGTCATGGAACACCATAAAGCTTTGATGATTCAGTGATCATTGGGTACAGTAAAAAAGCTGGAGTAGGTGTTACACTGTGGAGCCAATTAACAGAGCAATAGGTATTCCTGCTGTGACAATCAAAGGTGGCACCCTCCAGGGAACTTCTGCCTATCTGGATCATCAAGAGAAACTCTGGTTTTCAGGAAAAGAACACTAAAGAATGATAATAGTATCTGACAAAGGAATGTGAGACTCTCCATAACACATACAGGGAATTCAAATAAATACTTCAAAGTGGGTTGAGTTTTGCTAGGGATTATAGGTCCTGGTTAGCAGATGAATATTGCAGACCAGTAGATATAGTTCTCAGGCAACTTAAAAGCTTGCAAAAATGGTTCATGTTCATTTGAGGTATACACTTTTCTGCCTTCATTGCTTTGTAATATTACAGGAACAAAGAGAAGAACTATAAAATATTCTCATTGTTTTTTAAAAGTGAAGCCAGAGATTTTGTGGGTTTTTTTCAACACCAAAACCCATTCTTTTTTCAATTTCCCACCACCAATAAGGTCTAACAATACAATGATTTAGATACAGTTTAAATGCCCAGTTCAGCAGCATTGCCCCCACTTTAGATAACAGTTACAAATCCTAACAGCTCAGAGCTCCCTTGTCCTCTTCCATATGCAGCCTTCCAAGCACATCAGAATGTTCTTCAGTGCTGACACAACCCAAGAACCATCATTTTGAGGTTCTGAATGGAGTTTACATTGTATACAACAGTTGGTTAAACCACTGGCCAATGATGATTAACCTTAAGGTACAGCCGCTCTCCCTTCCCCAGAAGTCAATAGGTGGCATTGTAGGTCCCAATCCTATACCAAATGCTATGCCTTTCTGATGATCAGTTCCCATCTTAAAGTCCTCCTGTCTAGGCATGATCTAAATAGCATATAAAAGAAGATTCCAAAGACTTCAGGAATATTTTTGTGCTATGGACCAGGGACAAAGACCAAATATTTAATCTCGTATCATAAAATTGAGGGAAAAGATAATGTCCTACTACAGGATGTTATACAGTAGGCATGACTAACATGGGCCTTCCAGCTACACTCTCTGAGGGCAAAAATGAACTATTCACTAAGGCCTAAAGTCTTAGGCCTTGAAACCTTGACAAGTTTATTTTCAACTTGTGTTTTAGAAACACGTGATTATAAGCAAAACGTAAAGAGAATATTCTGACCATTGGAAACATGTCTTTCAGGGGAAAAAAATTGAAAAGACAACTTCCTTCCTTATGAAATATGGGGATACTGGTCAAAAGAAGACAGAGCAGAATCCATGGATACCATTTCAAGAGGATAATCAACAAGTAGTATGGGGGGGGAGAGAGAGAGAGAGGAAGGAAGGAAGGAAGAAGGAAGGAAGGAAGGAAGGAGAGAAAGAAAGAGAAAAAGAAAGAGAGAAAGAAAGAGAAAGAAAGCAAATGGGATTATTTAAGTATATAAGGACTGAAAAGTTCTTGTCAATTAGAGAAAGATCCTCTGGTAATTTTTTGATTAATTTTTGCTTGTGTTCTCACAGCAGTAGGGTTCAAAGACAGAAATCTGAGTTTCATATCATAGACCTAATTTTTAATTTAACTGGAATGAACATCAGATAATATTTTAGCAAAATTATCAGATTAATTTTTGCTGACATTTTTTTTTAATTTTTTTTTTATTGGTTGTTCAAAACATTATAAAGCTATTGACATATCATATTTCATACAATAGATTCAAGTTGGTTATGAACTCCCAATTTTACCCCAAATACAGATTGCAGAATTACATCGGTTACACATCCACATTTTTACATAATGCCCTATTAGTAACTGTTGTATTCTGCTACCTTTACTATCCTCTACTATCCCCCCTCCCTCCCCTCCCATCTTCTCTCACTACCCCATCCACTGTAATTCATTTCTCTCCTTGTTTATTTTCCCATTCCCCTCACAACCTCTTATATGTAATTTTGTATAACAATGAGGGTCTCCCTCCATTACCATGCAATTTCCCTTTCTCTCCCTTTCCATCCCACCTCATCTATCTGTTTAATGTTAATCTTTTCTTCCTGCTCTTCCTCCCTGCTCTGTTCTTAGTTGCTCTCATTATATCAAAGAAGACATTTGGTATTTGTTTTTTAGGGATTGGCTAGCTTCACTAAGCATGATCTGCTCTAGTGCCATCCATTTCCCTGCAAATTCTATGATTTTGTCATTTTTTAGTGCTGCGTAGTACTCCATGGTGTATAAATGCCACATTTTTTTTATCCATTCATCTATTGAAGGGCACCTGGGTTGGTTCCACAGTCTAGCAATTGTGAATTGTGCTGCTATGAACATTGATGTAGCAGTATCCCTGTAGTACGCTCTTTTAAGGTCTTCAGGGAATAGTCCAAGAAGGGCAATAGCTGGGTCAAATGGTGGTTCCATTCCCAGCTTTCCCAGGAATCTCCATACTGCTTTCCAGATTGGCCGCACCAGTTTGCAGTCCCACCAGCAATGTACAAGAGTACCCTTTTCCCCACATCCTCTCCAGCACTTGTTGTTGTTTGACTTCATAATGGCTGCCAATCTTACTGGAGTGAGATGGTATCTAAGGGTGGTTTTGATTTGCATTTCTCTGACTGCTAGAGATGGTGAGCATTTTTTCATGTACTTGTTGATTGATTGTATGTCCTCCTCTGAGAAGTGTCTGTTCAGGTCTTTGGCCCATTTGTTGATTGGGTTATTTGTTTTCTTATTGTTTAATTTTTTGAGTTCTTTGTATACTCTGGATATTAGGGCTCTATCTGAAGTGTGAGGAGTAAAAATTTGTTCCCATGATGTAGGCTCCCTATTTACCTCTTTTGATGGTCAGTAACACAACACAAACATACATAATGTGATGTAAAGCAAAACTACAAAATATTAGAGTTTATTCCAGCAATATATAAATCTATACTCATAACCATATTTCTTTTGATATTTTAAATAGATCAAGGTATCTTTTAATTTTGTATTTTAAAAATCATATTTATACCTATGCCACACATTCCAAAAACTAATTACTGAAATTGTCAAAAATTTTACAAATTGAATCATTAGGTTAAGACTGAAAATAGCAAGCTATTATTTAAAAGTATTTTAAGCCAAATTATAAGGAACTATAATGTAGAGTCTGAAATGTAACCTATCAAATAATTATTATAAAGTTATTAGGTTAATATTAGGCTTAGGAGAGTTATCTAAGAAGTGAGAATAAAAAAAATATAAAGTATTTTATTAGATGTTAAATGTGTTTGAAAAAAATTTGCTTTTGATATAAATATGTGTATAATTCCTTACTGTCTAGATAATCTCAGCAATTTCTCTTTCTTATATGTTTATCTCCTTAAAATTTTCATTTTACTGTAAGAAGACAGTAGACAAGGGTAATGTTTCAATACATTCTTGTAAAATACTCTCTGCATAATTCATTGTTATTCTGAGAATCTGTTGGAGCAATTTAAAATGCCAGAAGAAATTTCTTAATGCCTCAGTGAGTCCTAGTTATACAATCAAGTTGCACAAAAATAGAATCAAATAATATAAAGGAAACACCTGCAATTAAGAAAGTTAACTTTTAAAATATCCAAAACATTAATCCCAGAAAAAAAATGAGTTGGAGGAAAGTGATTTTTTTTTTGATAATTTCCTTATTAGATACATCAAGGTAATTTTGCCTGCTCTGAAAACACTTGAGGTCTGTATGACTCTTTGCTGTGAAGTGAAGCATTTTAAAAAAAGAAGTAAAAAAAATAAATTATTATTGTTTATGACTTACTTAGATTTGTTTGTATCATGATCATAGAATTAAAAATAAAAACTGAATTTTAATTTTCTATAGGTTTCATTACCCAATTTAATTTTTCAATTATTTTTTTTTAGTCACATGTGATTGGGAAATTGGGCCTTTGCTAATACAAACTATTTTCTCTCTGAATGTCATTTTTATTTTATTCTGTTATTCCTGTCAAAATTCCCTACTTCAGGGCTGGAGATGTGGCTCAAGCGGTGGCGCGCTCGCCTGGCATGTGTGCGGCCCGGCCTTTTTACAGTACTCCACCCACAGACACAGGCTGAACAACCAGAATGATTAGGTGTTAAGAGGGTCTCTGCCTCAAGATCTCCTCTCTTTACCATAGGTTTTGGGAAGTCATATACCAAGTAATGATATGAGAATTTGGGTCAGAATGAATAGTCGATTCAGTTGAAAGAATTTAGAAGCTACAAGATCCAAGGAAAACTTCAATATAGTTTTGCTTAAAAATTCTCAGATTTATAGGGCATAACAAAACGAAAAGAACATAAAATTTTAAAAAATTGTAAAAAGTGAAAAGTCACCAGTTAACAATTGGAAGTGAAGGAAATTAGCTGGAATATATTTTTATATACTTTAAGATAAAAGGAAAGTTTAATTTGAATTCAAATTTCATGGCTGGAATGAATGATATAACTAAAAAAACTATGCTTTTATTTATCTTGCATCATATAATTTAATAATATTTTATATGTGCATAGAAAAATGTGTTCAAAAGTTTTTCAAAATAATTCTCCATCTGTAATCTTTACAAATATGTTCTTGGATTGTGGAAAATTCATGATTACCACTTTGCCCTTAAAGGCTCATTTTAAATCAAGTGATCAAGTGCTTTTGAAAGCACATGATGAGTTGTGACACATCTGGAACTCTAACACAGGTCTTCTGAATCTTCGACCCAGACTCCTTTTGCAATAAAATAATAGATGTAATATACTGCACATTTATATTATTTAACAAATAAATCAGAAAAAAAGTAAAGTCTTTTCAGGATCCTTAGAGAATATTTTGTTCAGATTCTTTCAGGATACAAATTAGTAGGTACATAAATAAATAAACAACCATGCCTAATGCTTTTTACCCTAGTTTTGGAAACCCAGCTTTGAATGCACTTTTGAAAATGTTTCTGCAATGGAAAGCTGTGGAGTTTTCTCTTTCATTTATTAGGAGCTGATTAGACAGATGTTAGGTGTTGTCAGGAAGCTGACATGAAGTAGTGAATATTAATTGCTTGATATGTTCATGGTAACTTTGGGCAGTTGATATTTGATGGTAATTATAATTTTAATTATTTCAGTTCATTAAAAATATAAATGCTTCCTTGCTAGGAAAAAGTGTAATTTTTATTAGCATCAAACATAGTCTTTTGAATACCTAAAATGCTCTCTTCCAACATGTTACTCATAGACACCTAGAAAAGAACATGTATCCCCAGAGTTTCCATCTTAAAAAACATGCTTAGGCCACATACTGATGGACAGGGGGCAACATGGCTACTCTTTGGCAGACATATTTCCAGTGTCTGTGACACTCTTCATTCATAGAGAAAGGAAGGCAGGTGCTAGTTGGTGCATGGTAACAATGGCATCTATTGAACCTTGGGAATGGCTGGTTATAAACAAGGCCTTCAAGAAGAACCATGGCAGTGGTTTTATTTTAATTATTTTATTTATGTATTCATTTATTTTTGATCAGTTCTATGAAACACAAAGAAATAAGCTTCAGAGAACATCACTTTTTGTCTCCCATTGGGTAGTTAACACATAGGGCAATTTTGTTTCACGTTTTTCAACTTATTAAAAAGAAAGTATATTTGTTGTGAATCATAGAGAACAAATCTCATGATCTCAATTGGTCAACTTCAAATGAACAGAGTGGTGTGCCCCTACATTAGGACTTCAGGGGCATGGAGTTTGGAGGTTGGAAGATCTAATATGGAATATCTATCAGTTTCCATCTTATAAACCACTCCTATTAAGGTTGATTTCAAATTAACAACAGATCACTGAATGTGCCTTGGAATAAAATGTGTTCACTGAGTTAACACATGATATGTCATCAAAAGTTGTACAGTTTTTCTATCTCAAGGGAACCATTAATATTCAGTCTGGGACAGCAAATATAAATTATAATGTACTCAAGGAAATGAGAATATAAATGCCACTACTCTAATTGAATAAAAGCATCTATAAGTTAATTAAGAAACATTCCTTTAAAAACAAGACGTTGGGATTCACTGTCATATTGAAGTAGAAACACTGCACGAGAATGTTTCTGAAAAGATCTTTTTTTTTTTTTAAGGGAAATCTGAGGTTCACAGCAAAATTGAGAGGAAGGCACAAAGATTTTCCATATATCACCTGCCAGCATATGGTGGTCTCCCCTATTATCAACATTTTCCACCAGTGGGGTACTTGTGTTAAAATTGATGGAAATTACAGACACATATTATTATCACCTTTTATATAAAAGTTCACTCTTGGTATTCTACATTCCATAGGTTTGGAAAAATTTAAAATGGCACATACTCACTGTATATGACCATACAAGGTAATTCTATGACACTAAATTTCATCTGTGCTCCCTCTGTTTTCCTTTTTATCTCTTCTGCTCCTGGTAACCACTGATGTTTTTAATGACTCTATAGTTTTGTCTTTTCCAGATGTCATATAGTTTGAATCATATAGCACACAAACTTCCAGATTGTCTTTTTTCATTTAATAATATGTCTTTAAGTCCTCAATGTCTTTTCATGGCTTGATATCTGGCACTGAATCATACTCCATTGCCCAGATTTACCAGAGTGTATTTTTTTAATGATTCTACTGAAAGGCATCTTGGTATCTTCCAACTTTTGTTAATTATAAATAAACTTGCTATAAACATCCACGTGCAGGTTTTTGTGGCCACAGATATTTCAGGGTCTTTGGGTAAATATCAAGGAAAACAATTATTGGATCATAAGGTAAAAACTATGCTTACTTTTAAAGAAACTACCAAGTCATCTTTCACAGTAGGTGTACCATTTTATCCCATCACCAAAGATAGATTCTTGTTGTTATATATAGCCTTCCATATTCTGCATTATCAGAGTTCTGGAATTTGAACATTGTAATAGATGTATAGTGACACCTTATTGTTGTAATAATTCACAGTTCACTGATGAGATAGGATGTGGAGCTTCTTACCCTATACTTAACTGCCAACTGCATGTGTTCTCTTATGAGGTGTCTGTTTGTTAAGGTCATTGTATGTTTTTTAATGAAGATTTATTTTCTTATTGTTGATTTTTTGGAGTTCTTTGTATATTTTAGATAACATTCCTATATCAGATAAAGCTTTTGCAAGTATCCTCTCAGTTGACAGCCTGCTTGTCTTTTCCTTCTCCTGACAGGATCTTTCACAGAGAAGAAAATTTTAATGAAATCCAATTATTCTTTCATGGATTACATGTTTGGTGTTGTATCTAACAAATCATTAACATTAAAAGTTATCCAGACTTTTTGTATAATCTAAGAATTTATATTTTACATTTTAGTCCATAATTCATCGTGAGTTAACTTTTTGTGAAAGATGGAAGATCTTTGTTTAGCTTTATTTATTTATTTTTTTGCATGTAGATATTCAGTTATTCCCGTATCCTATGTTTTAAGGTTACTTTGTCCACTATGTTGTCTTTGCTTCTTTTTTAAATATCAGTTGACTCTTCTTACAAAGATATATTTCTGGCCTTTTCCAATGATCTATCTGTTATTTCACCATTTCCAGACTTTTTTTTAAGATGGACACAATATATTTACATAATTTATTTTATTTATTTTATGTGGTGCTCAGGATTGAACCCAGTGCCTCATATGTGTGAGGCAAGCACTCTACTGCTGAGCTATAACCCCAGCCCCTCCACACATTCTAGCTCATTGAATTTTTTATAATAATTTTCATAATGAACAATGTCAGTCCTCCAATTTTGTTCTTCTTCATCATGGTGTTGGGTATTTTGAGTCTTCTGTGTTTCCGTATGAATTGTAGAATTAGTTTTTCAGTATCTACCAAATAATTTCCAGGGATTATGGTTTTGGTTTCATTGAGTCTATTGATAAATTTGTGAAATACCAACATCTTGACATTGTGTCTTTAAGTCCATGAACATGGGACTTTTCTCAATTTATTTCTTTGATTTCTTGCATCAGATATTTCCATTTTCTTCAAATATATCTTGTACATATTTTTAGTTATACCTAGTTGTTTTATTTATGGTGTGCCATTGCAAATGATACAGTGTTTTAAATTTTCAATTTCACTTGCTCATTGCTGATATATAAGAAAGCAAGTGATTTCTATATTAACCTTGTATCCTGGAACTTTTCTATAATGACTTATTTGTTCCAGCAGGGTTTTTTGTTTGTACGTTTTTATTCTTTTGGATTTCCTACATGCATATGTGATAATCATGTCATGTGTAAGCAGAGACTATTTTAGTTCTTCACTCCTAAGTGAGCACTTCAGCAAGGTGAATAGCAGAGGTGAGAGAGAACATCCTTGGCTTGTTATTAATGTGAGTGGGGAAGGTATGAGTTAGTTTGTCACCAGTATGTGTAGGAATTATATAGACATCTTTGATCAAATTAAGTGAGTTCCCCTCTATCTTTAGTTTATTGAGAATTTTAATATGAATGAATGTTAGGTTTCATCACATTATTTTTCTGTTTTTATTGAAATGATCATGTCAATTTTACTCTTTAGCCTGCTGATGTGATGAATTGCATTATTTGATTTTTAATTATCGAACCAGCCTTGTGCACCTGGATAAATCACACCTGAATCTGCTGTAAAATTATTTATACATCATTGGATATAAATTACTAATATTTTACTGAGTATTTTTCATCTTTATTCATGAGAGGCATTGGTCTGTAGTTTTCTTATAATGTCTTTGTCTGGTTTTAGCATTAGGGTAATGTGGATCTTATAAAATGAGTTGGGAAGAAGTCTCTCTGCTTCTATCTTTTGAATTGATATAATTTATTATCAAACATTTGGTAGCATTTACCTGTGAATCCATTTGGGTTAGGCATATTCTGTTGTGGAAAACTATTAATTCTTGGCTGGATTTCCTTAACAGATATAGGTCTATTGAAGTTGCCAAGTTTTATGTGTGTGAGTTTTGAAAGATTGTGTCCTTCAAGGAGTTAATCCATTACATCTAGATTATCAAATTTGTGAGTATAGAATTTTCAGAAAATTCCTTTGTTATTTTAACATCTATGAAATCTCTCATGATGCTCTATTTTAATTGTGATATTAGTAATTTGTACTTTTTCTCATATTTTGTTAGTCTGATTATAATATTATTGATTTATTGATCTTAAGAAAACACCTTTGGTTTCATTGATTGTTTCTCCTTTAATTTTCTGTTTTGGGCATCACTGATTTCTACTCTAACGTTTATTATTCATTTCCTCATGTTTATTTGTATTAATTTGTTCTTCTTTACCTGGTTTCCTAAGGTATAATGTCGGGTGCTTTATTTTAGTTTCTTTCTGCACATGAAGTGTGTTTTATTTCCCTCTAACAATTGCTTTCACTGTACTCCATAAAGTTTGATGATATTTTTTGTTTTCTTTAAGTTCAAAATACTTTTTAAATTTTTTTGAGATTTTCTCCTTTGATTTACAACACCATTTGGAAGTTTGTTTATGTTCAAATATTTGGAAATTTTCTAAATAATTTTCTATATTGATTATTAGTTTAACTCCATTGTGTTTTGAGAGTAGACAAACACATGCACATGTACACACACACACACACACACACACACACACACATATATATATATATATATATATAATTTTTTCTTAAAGTGTGTTTTATAGCCAAGCATATGGTCTATATTGGTGAATACTCCAAGTGAGTTTGAGAAGACAAGTGTATTTTGCTACCATTGAATGAAGTAGTCTATTGATGTCCCTTTTATCCAGTTGATTGATGATACTGCTGGTGCAACTATGTGCTAACTCAATTTCTGCCTCCGGCATCTATCCATTTTTGATAGAAGGATGTTGCAGTCTCTACTATAACAGTGGATTCATGCTTATATCCTTGAAGTCCTATCAGGTTTGGGCTCACACATTTTAACACTCCATTGTCAGGTGCATGAGGATAAGGGTTATTCTTGCAGAATTGACCCCTTTTATCATTATGTGGTGACTCTTGGTATCCCTGACAACTTTCCTGACTTTGAAGTCTGCTCTGTGTAAAATTAATAAAGCTAATTCCACTTTCCTTTGATTAACCTATACTTTTAGAACTTGATAATCATGCACAAACCAGTTTTCTTTCTTGATTTTAAAACTTTAGTAGAGTTTCTCAGGATGAAAACATCCAAACTTCCCTTGAAGTAGCTTTCCTTTAACTTCTGATACTTATAATCTTGAAGCTGCCCCAAACCCAGTAATTCCTACAATCTGATGGTTCACTTCTTTATTTCATTGGTATCACACCATGAAACACCATCTATAAATTTCCAATATTAGTAATCAATTCCTCTTTTTCTTTTCTTTCCTTGAATTGGCTAGAGTGTTTCTATTGCTTGCAACCACCATCACAGTGGTTGTTGAGATGTTATATAATAAAAGAAAGTTTACATATAAGTCGTTTGATACACTCTCACACACTTAAGGCAGGAAATGCAGCTTGAAACAATTCTTCCAGAACTCCAAGAAACTTTAGGAAAAAAATGTGAATAGAAGTTCTGTAAGAAATGAATGACAGAAGAGGGGGTAGAGAGAGAAGAGGGGAGGGGAGGGGAGGAGAGGGGGGATAGTAGAGGATAGGAAAGGTAGCAGAATACAACAGACACTAGTATGGCAACATGTAAATCAATGGATGTGTAATTGATATGATTCTGCAATCTGTATATGGGGTAAAAATGGGAGTTCATAACCCACTTGAATCAAAGTGTGAAATATGATATGTCAAGAACTATGTAACGTTTTGAACAACCAACAATAAAAAATTTAAAAAAAAGAAAAAGAAAATTTTGGTGTTCATTTGTATAATCCATGCTTCATGGACAAAAACAAAAATCCTAGATAATTACAAAAGTAAGATTCACACTCAGTTACTGTCCTGTATTTCTTCCCCTGTGGAGACTGCATGCACCTGATTACACCTCTTAAAAGTGTTCAGGTTGGGCCTGCAAATGATTCTGTCAAGCTGATAAGTTCATGTTTCACAGAATTAATAACCAAACTAAACTATGTTCAATCGGGTTTATTTATTGTTTCAAATTCTCTTTTCTGAGAATATATGAAAGGAAATTTTATGACATTTTTTTTCTCCACAGTATTCCATATAAAATTCAGTGTAAACATACTCAGGAAAGGAAATAAACTTTCTTCAACACTCATTCATCTATTCTTTATTTATTATCATTATTATTTTACTAGTTTGTGTCCTAAGAACTTGAACAAATCTATGAATCAGTCCTAACTAGATTGTATCAGGACATATTCCTGCTTTCTCCTAGTAAGAAGGAAAGTAGCTGACCTTTGATTTTTATTTTAAAATTACATCTGGAAAGCTTACTGGAGATTGGCTCAAATTGAGCAGATGAGAATAACTGAGTCATCATTGGGAGGAATGACTCCTTCCCAGGAACTTTTCTATGCTGAGATGGACAGAATAATAGAAGATAGAGTTCAGTACTTGCTCCTCTGTTCTCTATGAGGAGGGAAGTTTTCTTCATTACCCCATCATCATTTTTTTGATGCCTTCTTTTGTGGAGGTGAAGAGGGTTATTTGGTTGTGGTTGGCAGCACTGGTGACCATTTCTGGACTGAGTTGAATTAATTATTAAGCATCCTTAGCATAAGAAATCAGGTGTTTGTCTTTTTTTTTTTCTTCCTCGCTGAACTAGAAAAAAAAAAAAAAAAGCAGCAATTTCAGCAACTGTGAGTTGTGTCTGCTCCACAGAATCAAACTTTCTCGTAAGTGAACTTTTAAATGGCCATAAAAGGGAGTAAGATGTGGAGAATTTAGAAACCCATTTTCACTCTCAAATGAGCTACCTTCCCAAATAGCCTTTTAATAATACAGGTGTTATTTTCTCTCCCTGATGATTCCTTTGAGGCATTTCTAAAGTTCAGGATTGTAGTGAGGAACTCGATTATTTTTTTCACATCTTAAGAATGCTCATTTCCAATTACAGTGCAGTTGTTGGATAAAGTTAAATGTATTAAACGAGCAGTGTCAAGTTTTAGAAGCAGTCAAATTTCTGTATTGATTACATGAGGACTTAGGTTGAAGTCTGTACTTTAGGCCACCTGGGCAGTATTTGTGCTGCTGTTTTGAAAAGAATCACTATGAAAGTCTAACTTCTAATTCACAACATTCTGCTGATCTTTTCAGAAATAAAAATCAAAGTGAAAAATAGACTGGAATCAGATGTTACACAAAAAGGAAAAAAAGGCAGGCATCAGCAATATTATCTCATGAAGAAAGTGCATCGAAAGTAAATTAGTTGGAATCCTCTTATATTATTTTTAATATATTTCCCCAGTAATAAAGTTGAAATTGTCAATGAAGCTTTAGCATAGCTGATAAAAATGAGGTAGACAGTAACTGAAGAAACAAAAGAATCTGATGACCTCTGTTACTTAAGTCCATACAAATCAAAAATAATCCATAGCAATTTTCTGTTTAGTTGTTTCCTCCATGATCATTAGTTTCCAGAGATTACAAGAGCAAAACACACTTTCAGATGTAAGTAGCATTCAAAATACAGGGGGAGAGGCTGCATTCAAAATGGAGCCTCAGTGGGCTGGGGTTGTGGCTCAGTGGGTAGAGTGCTTGCCTAGCGAGTATAATGCACTGGGTTTGATTTTCAGCACTGCATATAAATAAAGAAAATAAAGGTCTATCAACAACTAACAAAACCAAAAACAAATAAAAAAACACAATACTTAAAAAAGTAGTGGAACCTCAATGCTATTTATGTCCTTTTCCACATTAACAGGACTCTTTCTTAGTATCATATGAAAATATGTCTCCACAACCCACTCATCAAAATTAAAATGATTTTTCATGATAAAAATTATATTCTCAGTCTAGTTTAACATATTAAATGGAAATAGCTTTGAGTTCAGTTTAATAATGCCAATATTCTTGTTTTTATAAACAAAACTAACACCTTTAAGTTCCTTATAACCATTTAAAAAGATATGAAAATATAGAAATGATCATTACAATTTAACTGAGCTTTTACTCATGTATTTATATTTGTGATCAGTTTATACTCAGAAATAAGATCTCCAATGTTGGTGCAAATATCCTGAGTTGGCTATCAAAAACCCAAACCTTAGAGAAGTTAAGTAACTAATTTCCTAATTTTATAAACCTTGAAAGAGTCACATCCGGGATGAATTTAATGATATTCTCATCACCCAAACAAAATTTCTATTTGGATTGTAACATGCTTCTGTTTTTGTATGTATGTACATATTCCAAATTGTGATTAAAATATGTAAATTTATAACCTTTTTATAATACATTGCTTAACTCTATAGATAAATATATTTAGTAAACATTATTTTTAGAATCATATTAAAATTTCAATTTTCTGTACCAGGAATGAACACAGGGCACTCGACCACTGAGCCACATCCCGAGCCTTATTTTGTATTTTATTTAGGGACAGGGTCTCACTAAGAAGCTTAGCACCTCACTTTTGCTGAGGCTGGCTTTGAACTCATGACCCTCCTGCCTCAGCCTCCCGAGCTGCTGGGATTACAGGTGTGAGCCACCTTACCTGGCAAACTTCATTATTTTTGAGTCATCATTATTTAACAAGTTTATCTACGTTTCAATTTTTGTTTAATAAATAAGACTGAGGTGAACATCTTTGCATTTTAATGGTTTTTCAATTCTTTATATCAAAGTGAATTATGGATTAATTAGGAAAGAATGTTTTCCAGGTTATTTATTATGGGCCACATGGAAAATAATAAGCTTTCTTTCTATATCCTGTGGAGGATACCTGAAATGAGCATAACTGAGCCACAAAGAAAGCAAGAGAAAGCCCAGGCACCACAGTAGAGGTCCTGAAACCAGGGCCATCAGTAGGGTCCACTGTGAGTGACCCTCGGGAAGCACTTCCAGCTGCTGGTGGCCAATGGCAATAGTTTTTTGAGGAATCTCCATACTGATTTTTATATTGGCTGCACCAATTTGCAGTTCTGCCAGCAAAATACGAGTGCACCTTTTTCCCCACAGTCTCACCAACATTTATTGTTGCCTGTATTCTTGATAGTTGCCATTCTGACAGGAGTGAGGTAAAATCTTAGAATAGTTTTGATTTGCATTTCTCTAATTGCTAGAGATGTTGAACACTTTTTCATATATTTGTTGATCAATTGTATTTCTTCTTCTGTGAAGTGTCTGTTCAGTTCTTTAGCCCACTTATTATTTGGGTTATTTGTTTTTTGTGTTGTTATTTGAGTTATGTATATATCCTAGATATTAATGCTTTGCTGGAGGTGCATGTGGTAAAGAAATTTTCCCAATCTGTAGGCTCTCTCCTCATGTTATTGTTACAGAATACCCGGCCTGAAACTATACTACAGAGATATAGTAACAAAAATGGCATGGTATTGGCACCAAAATAGACTTGTAGACCAATGGTACAGAATACAGGACACAGAGAAAAACCCACATAAATATGGTTATCTCATACTAGACAAGGACACCAAAAAATATTCACTGGAGAAAAGATAGCCTATTCAACAAATGGTGCTAGCAAAAATGGAAATCCATGTGTAGCAAAATGAAATTACACCTCTATCTCTCATCCTGCATAAAAATCAACTCAAAGTGGATTAAAGGCACTATAATAGAGACTCTGGGCCTAACAGAAGAAAAAATAGGCCCAAATCTGCAGCATGTCAGCATTTTTTTTAATGAACTCAAATGAGCTAATGCACCTGCTATGAATATTCCCAAATAATGCAGTTCAAAATATCATCATGATTGACCTAATTGTCAATAAATGGATAATGGATAAAGAAACTGGTACTTATAAATAATGGAATATTATTCAGTTTTTGAAAAGAAGAAAATACTGCCATTTTCAAGAATATGGATGATATGGAGGTCATCATATTAAATGAAATAAACCAGTTATAGAAAAAAATAATCTCACTTATATTTGGAATCTAAAATGTTGAACAAAGAAGCAAGAGCAGAATGACTGTCACCAGGGCCATGTAGGTAGGGCCATGTTCCTTACATGGCCCTGGTGACAGTCATTGTTGGTCAAAGGGTATAAGATTTAAGATATACAAGGAAAATAGTTCAAGAGATAAATTGTAGAACATGGTGATTATAGTTAATAACATATTTATATTTAAAGATCAATAAGATATTTAAACATTTCTACATATTAAATAACTCCATGTTAATGAGTATTGTGTAGCTTTTCTACAATGTGTGTATATACATATTTGAAAACATCATGTTGTAGATCACAAATTTTTATTTGCTATTTTTATAAATACGACTATAATATAAGCCTCCCTGAGACATGTACTGCATTAGGAAGATAATTTGAGACATAAAGATAAACACCGGTTGCTCCAAATTAGTTTCCGATCTTGACATTTACCCGCATCACCACATTAGGGCTTGTTTTATAATTGTTGAGTGCAAGCATAAACCTGCACTCTCATGGTTCCTTCTTTCTTCACTCCAGTTATAAATCACCAGAATTAATGTTCTTTGTTCATTTTCCATATTTGGAATTCATACATTCTATTTTATTTTTCCAGTACTGGGGATTGAGCCCAGGTGTACTCCACCATTGTGTTACATCCCCAGTATTTTTTTTTTTTTTTAATGAGACAGGTTCTTCCTAAATGGCTGAGGATCTCACTAATTATAATTTATTTACTTTTTTATTTTGGTACCAGATATTGAATCCAGGGGAGCTTAACCCTTGAGCCACATCTCCAGCCCATTTTATTTTTTTATTTTGAGACAGTCTTACTAAGTTGCTTAGGGTCTTGCTAAGTTGCTGAGGCTGGCCTCAAACTTGCAATTCTCCTGCCTTAACCTCTGACTCATTTAAATTACAGGTGTTCACCACTGCACCAAACCATTTATTCATACTTTTCTAAAAAAAAAAAAGAGAGAGAGATTTTTATTTTTTTTAAATTTATAGTTCAGACACTTTATAAACAAATGATAAAAAATAATTAGGATATTGACACTGGATTGATACAATGTATATTTATCAGCATTGCCCTATTATTTGAGGACAAATATGTCAGAAAGTTAGCAATCAAGTCAACACAATAGTCCCTAATTTGAGATCATAAGCATTACAATACATGTGAAAAAATAAACACACTTCACATTAGATATTTGTATGCATTCACAATGGCAGACATCAAAGTTTACCTTTATTGACACATAAAAAGTTATTGTAGATTGTTATGTCACATTACTTCTTGCTGCTTTTTTTTCTTAATGACTTTCCTAAGACAATGTGATATAAATTGCTACTACCATAAAACACATTTCCAGCAATAGATAAAAGCATTTTCTTGTTTTCAAGAAACAGATATTTCAACACCTGCTTCAGGCAGAACACATTGAATTTTTTTGTCCTCTATTATTATTTGAGTAATGTAACCCTTGTTTCTCTTTGGGGAACAAAAATACTAATATCTTAATTTTTGAGACTTCAATATTATTTTAATGAGTGAGTCATAATTGTAAAACTTGCTAATATAGTAAAAACTGAGATGTCTTTAATAAATTAGCAATATCAGCAAATTAAGGCTTAAAGAAGTTATCAAACTGTACCCTAAGATAAATCATCCACTCTCTTTAGAATTGTAGTCAATATAAAGAGTTCTTTCCTCTTTTTAATTCAGTTGATTTTCTATAATGTCATGGCCTATAGCTTCTATGTTAAAAATAGTTGTATAAAATAAAGTAACATTTAAAGCTACATTTTATTAATTAAAATATTAAGAAATAATGCTAAGTTCTAGCTATGAAGCCTGTGTATGAAACTGTAGAGAGGAATAATTCAACGTTGTAGACCTTGAAGGCAATATTAAAGGATTCAGGGGAGTACAAGAACTGTTGAGAATAGGCATTGTGAATGGGGTACTGGGGATTCAGAAAAAAGTTCTCAGCATGGCTTAAAAAAAACCAAACAGTTTGAGCACCAGTTATACCTATGGTGTTAGAGAGGCAAAACTACAGCAGCTCAGGGCTGAGAGAAAACCTGACAGACCCCAGGAATGTGTAATCCTGTGTGGTTTGAGTGTGCATGTGAAGGGGAGAAGACAGTTGAGGCCCATCACAGACACACTGTATAACCATACTAAAAAATAAATTGGATTTATCCTAAAAGTTACAGAGAGTTAATAAAGAAAGGCTTTAATGTAGGACACTGATGTGTTCTGATTTGCTACTCACTTTGGTAACATTATCAAGAGTAGATCAAGGAGCGTGACAGATGTCACATTAATTCTGTTAGCAGATGACAAGGGCCTGAAATGAAGTAAATGTAACATGTGAGTAGGGGTGGCATTTTCCTATTTAATATAATTCCATTTCCTAATCATGCTTAATAAATTTATTATATATCTAGTAATTTTTAGGCAATAGAATGGGCATTGAGTAGGTAAACTGTGGAAGATACAGATCAATAATGCCTATATTGATAAAAATATATTTCCCTAAGTCCATTTAGCCAAAATCTTTTACTATAAAAAGGCAAAGCTCTTTTCTGTTGGTGTACAACTACTGAGCAAGTGCGTGACTCACATTTAATCCTTAGGCAATACCTTCTTTCATTCTGACTAATACCTGTGAGGTAGGGACTAATTTCTTTGATAGTGATGGAGGAACTAAGGTATACAGACATGTGCTAGTTTCCAAGGCTTCATTTCAGAGCAGGTCCTGGAATGAAAATCCTATCTGTCTGTCTTCAAAGATAACGGGTTTAAGCATTATGGAATATGACCTTCTCCTAATTCATGTATTTTGAGTTTTCTCCCCACCACTATAGTCAATTCCACACTGAAGTTGAAATCACTAACAGTAGGTAAGGCTTCTGAGCTCAGTGATTGAATTCTGGCTTGTGTAAAGTCTTTAGGTAACAGAGAGACTAGCCTGCAGGTGCTATGGCTGCACATTTGCAGCTTAATGACTAAGGAGGGCTGATGAGCAGCCATGGTGACAAGTGTTGCTACCAGGGAACGGAAGGGAAATGAGGACAGACTGCTGTGAGGTGAGAGCAGAGGCTGGAAGCACTAATACAATCAATATTAATGCTGGTTGTAATGTGAGCTCAGTGCCAAGGAGGCTGGTGAAGTGGGCGCCCAGGAGAGGCTAATAGCCACATCCGATCATCAAAGGGCAGATGTTAAATGTGATTCCGATGAAAAGTGAGAGGCACTGCTGACAGGGGCAGAGCTGAAGAGACAGGCAGACACACGTGGTGGTGGAAATTGTCAAACACAAGTGTGTTCTTGGGAGAAAAGCAGAGACAGGGAGAAGGAGGAGACTCGAACCTCAAAATCCACCATATTGTTTTTAGACCAAGTTATTAAAGAACAGAACAAACTAACAGGTATTTAACCATTCACCACACCTAACAGTTAAAGAGAAAATCAAATCACGTGGTTTCTTCCCAAGGAAATCTGTGGCATTATAATGGGAGTGAGTTTCCACACACAAAAAAAGATCTTTTACTGACTAAAGAAAGAATAAAAAAATAAAAGCAACAAAAAACTTAATGTTCCAATGCTCTATTTCTTTTGTTTTTTACCCATATAGCTACAGATTTGTTTTACAGGGCACCTGCTCCTATCTACTGGGAGCATTTGCATTTGTTGCTAAGGAATTCTGCTGAGACTAGCAGGAATTTCTCATGGGTGGTTGCTAGAACAGGATTTAGTAGGAGTTGTTATTCTGTGGATTGTAGAACTCTTCCTGCAGCACTTCAATCAGTTTACTCATTAAGATGAAAGATCCCTATTTCAAAGAATGCAAAAGAGTACATCATACTGTTCCTGAGAGCATGCAAGTATACTCAACATGGACCTCCTGCATCACCTAGCAGAGTGAAGAATCTTTCACTGACGCTAACATCACTACACAGTAAAACAGCAGAAACAAGAACAAATCACACTTGCAGGCAAAGAAATGTCCTTAAAAGTCTGATCTGTAGTCATAGCTGTTAGTGAATTTCTACCCAAGGCAAGTAGTTTAGAAGGAAATGTGAAATGACTATCTCAGTTATTTGCAATATAATAGCCAATAGAAAAAGTCACCCTCCATATTGGAGGGGAACGGCAGTGAGACTGAAAATAAAAAGTTATGAAGACATGGATTATACGATGTTTAGCATTAGAGCAGTGATACTTGCTTTCTATAGCTGAGCACACATCACACTCACTTGACATAAATAAGAATAGAGGAGACACGTGAGGCATAGAAGTGCAGAACTGAACAAATATGAGATGAGGAAATACAAAGACCCAAAAGTGCATTAATACTGAGTATTCACAGTATAGATATGGTTCCTTCATACATATCTTTGTTGATAAAACAAGAAAGAAATTGTGAGGCAGGGGGAGGAAGCACAGACTTCAGTAGCTTTAGAGCTTCACATTGCCCTTGATCTGTCTTTTCAATTCCTGCTTTGTTTAAATATCACTAATTTAGTCAAGTTGCTCACCTCACCCAGAGATTGTCTATGTCCCCATTTAGAACAGTGACCAACGTATCCTGAGAAGGCAATAGCCATTGGTTGAGTTAAAGAATAAGTGTAACACTAAACAGGCTTTTCTACTCTTATACTTACATTTTTGTTTGACTTTTCATCTTTTAAGCTTCCCTCCTTCAATCTTGTACTAATGTTTCAAGATTCCTGTAAAACTTCTTACCTGCTGGATGTGGTGGCACATGCCTGTAATCCCAGTGGATAGGAGGCTGAGGCAGGAGGATCACAAGTTCAAAGCCAGCCTTAGCAAAAACAAGGTGCTAAGCAACTCAGTGAGACCCTGTCTCTAAATAAAAAATACAAAAAATAGGGCTGGGAATGTAGCTCAGTGGATGAGTGTCTCTGAGGTCAATACCCCCCCAAAAAATGCTTCTCACCTTTTTTTAGTCTTATTTTGGGAAGATTTTAGACTTGTTTTAAATCAATATATTCTCTCTCGTAAGACTAAAATATTTATTTTTGTTTCTATTAAAGTAACAAAGTGCATTCTGTGTGTAAACATTTTTATAGTTATTTTGACAGTACATCTTTTATTTTCTGTCTATGTGTATGTGTGCTGTGGTCCAAAAGTTTATGTCCCCATTCATATGCTAGAACTTAGTATAATACTATGAAAGGTGATACTAATTTTGGGGATGATCAGGTCATGATGATGAAGTCCTCACAAACGAGATTAGAGATCCTTAGAGAGCTAGCTTAGCTTACCTCATCCATATGAGGACACAGTGAAAAGTTTCCATACATGAACAAAAAAAGCATATCTGATGGATACAGAAACTGTTCTTGCCTTGATCTTGGATTTCACAACTTCCAGAACAGTGAAAATAACTTTATGTTGTTTGTGAGTTACTGAATCTACTGTATTTTGTTGTAGCAGCTTCACTGGACTAAGAAAATGCTCTTATATTGGCATAATGCCACATAAGTTTCCCAACAATTAGGAGCTCATTGTTATATATTTTGCTTAACTGTTCATCCCTAGAATAATATTATGTCACAGTGTGGGCTCATAATCATTGAAGGAAATGGAAGAATCATTGAACCAATTGCAGAATTACAGTAAACGAATTGAGTGAAACTAAATCCTGCATCCTTTTTTTTATCTACTTCTCTGGGAGATGACAAAAGTAATTGTTGAATATTTTTTTCTTCAAATTAAGTTACAAGAGGAAAACTGAATGAATGATTTCACTGCATTTTTTTTTCTCAGTAATGGAGCTACAATGGCCTAAAGACTCAGCCATACAAAAACATTTCTATCAAGGCAAATATTTCAAGGGCTGAAGATGTATTTTACAGGAACCAGACAAGGTTGAGTCTTGAATATAGACCTATCACAAGAATGTGCAAGGTTTGAGCAAACTAGGCCTTCTCAGTTCACCCTTTGTCTCATAGAGATGATAATGGAATTTTAGTTATATTAAAAATGAATTTTATATTTGAGAATTGGTATCAAAGTAAGTAAGTATAAAATAATATAATGCCTGGATTTTGCTTCTATAATAAATGATGGGGAAAGTAGTTATCTTGGGTTATAGATAAGACAAAATTTATCTTGTTTTTGATACTAAAGCCTTAATATAAATACTTGGGTTTATTATGGTGAGCTATAGTTTTATATTATAGATTTGTAACTTTTTGTACTAGTGTTAAAATATACATTAAAAAAAAACAAAACAGTTAACCTTACACAACTCCTCTTTGTATGAATGGGTGCCACATACTTCTCCAAACAAGATAGAATACTGGAGGTTTACTCTTTGATGGTATAGATAAATGGAACCCACAACTGGAGAACAGTTCTCAAGGACGGAGAAGCACCATTTAAAACAGGAAAACTAATTAAATTTTAATAAAATTGAAATATGACATCTAATTATCACTTACATATAAATAATTACATAAATGAACAAGAAAGAAAATTATCAAGCAAAAAAATATTTTTTTCCTCCAGATTTGAAGGTACATGTCACATATGCCTCAAAATTGAAGTTTGAGTCTTTTTTTAGATGATTGTTTGTACAAGATGCAGCAACCTATTTTTTTACTTTAGTGGAAATAGGTCAATGTATTCCACACAGACTTGAAGAAAATATAGCAAAGTATTGGAGTTTAGGAATTTCTGTGAAAAGATTCTTTGAGACACGGTAAATAATTTACTTTGCTATTTCATGTACTGATTTAGTATTCATTGATGATTCTTGTTTGAATAAAATATTACTAAGAGAGTTGATCAATGATGATATTCTAATGCCTAATACCTTCTGTATTTATTAGTTAGCATTTTATTGTAAGTCAGAGACTTCCTTCCCCCCACTGTACATTAGTCATTTTACTGATTTATGAAATTAAAAACTATGTTAGTGATCTATGTCTATCAGTATTGGTTTTGATATTCATCAAAGATTGACCAGTAGGAGTAACTTCAAAAATCTTTTTCGTTCTTTTGAAACCTCCTCATCATTATTTGAGCAATTATGTACCACAAGATAAATTATCCATTACACCAAGGAGTTCTGATTGCCTTTAGAAGGAAGAGTATTTGCTAATCTGAGGTTGGATTTTTTTTTTCTTTTGACTCTTTTGATTGCCAAAGCTGAGAAATATATGTATGTGCAAGCAAAAATCTTCCCGCAGATACATAAAATCTCTATCTAATCTGTTTCCCATCTAGCTTCAATTAGGAATCATCACTTTACACCAATATTGCCTAAACCAATATGAGCTTACTGAATTTTTGTCTTCTTACATTTCTACATCATTTCTCCAAGAATGACAAAGCATCTTGACTATCCTTGATGCTTTCACTGATTTTATGAAATTTTCTCAAATTCTCTCAGATTATCTTCTAAGATCTGCTTCCCGCAGCCTTGTTCATGTACTTTCTTTTCTGGCTCTGAGGTCACCACATTCACTGGCTGAACCTTCTGAATTCACTCTAGCCCAGAATTGTCACCAGTCAGTGTGTCCCTACTGGGAGTGCAACAGCATAGCTTTCACCCCGGAGAACATATAAGTGAAGGGATTTACTGAATTCTATGCTTAACATCACCTAAATGCCACAATATAATAAGTGTTTAACTGAAATAAGTTAATCTAAAATTTACATTATACCTACTGTTTTGTATGCTTTACAAAATTTAATATTTAAAGAGAAAAAGGTTTTGAATTAAAAAGTAGTTTACAAAGATTTTTTCCCCCAACCTTATCTTTTGAAGAGGATAAATGAGGAGAAATTAAAGTGAGAAGAGAAAGAATTGGAGGAGAGAACTCAATTATTTTCGATGTAGCTCTACTACAAAAACTTAACACAACATGCACATGAATTTCTACAAGTTCAGCTACATGTTTACAACAATGCCGGAGTCAAGAATAAAAATCCAACCTGTCTTATTTTATTGGTGGTAAAGATTCTTGTCTTTATTTTTACTTTTTTTTCCTATTATTATTTACCTTCAGGTTTTTTTTTTTTTTTTTTTTTTTTTGTTCTCTGAAATAACATTTTTACTCCTCCCTCCAAAAAAGATTACAATAGCTTCAGGGTAATCCCTGTTACTACCACTATCAGACTCTGTTGTGATGCATTTAGAGCAGGACCTTTGGGCAACTTAGGACATGCACACCTTTCCAAGATTGAATCATGAATACAAGGGGAAATAGGAGCAGACCAATAACCAGTTATGAGACTGAATCAGTTAAAAAAAGTCTCACATCGAAGAAAAGTTGGGACTGGATGCCTTCACTGTTGAGTTCTGCCCAACACTTTAAGAGTAACTGATACCATTTTTTTCTTAAATTATTCCAAAATTTTAAGAAAAAGAAATTCTTCCAAACATGTTATATGAGTCCAGCATCATCCTGAAACTGAAACCAAACACAAACAAGATGAACAAAGATAGCTACAGGCTAATAATCTTGATGAAGATAGATGCAAAAATCCTTTGACAAAATACTAGAAAACTGAATCAAACAGAACATTTAAAAGATTATTCACCATGATCAAGTGGTGTTAATCCCAGGGATGCAAGTATGCCTTCACATATGCAGATCAATAAATGTGATGTACCACATCAATACACTAAAGGATAAACACCATAAGATCATCTCAATAAATGCAGAGAAAACACTTAATAATATTCAACATCACTTCATGACAAAAATCCTGAACAAATTAGGGATAGAAGGCTCAAACCTCAACATAATAAAGACCATGTATAATAAGCCAACAACTAACATTATGCTGAAAGTTAATAAACATAATAATAAATATATAATGTCTAAGATCTGGAATAAGACAAGAATGCCTAACTTTTACCACCTCTATCCAATGTAGTTTTGAAAGTCCTAGTTAGAGAATTCAAGCAAGAGAGAGAAATAAAGGACATTCAACCTGGAATAGATGGAGTGAACTATTCACTAGTTCCTGATGACATATTATATGTAGAAAATCTCAAAGATGCCACTCAAAAACTATTAGAGCTAATAAACAAATACAGCAAATTTACATGACATAAATGAACATATAAAATTAGTGCTGTACCTCATTAGTAAACTATTTGAGTTGGAAATCAAGAAAGCATTCCCATTTAAATAGCTATTGAGAAAAAAATAAAATACCTAGGAATAAATTTAGCCAGGGTAAAATATTTCTGCAATGAAATCCATAAAATATTGATAAAAAGCATTAAATAGGATACACACACACACACACACACACATGCACATACACATGCACATACACATACACACACATGGAAAAACATGTAGTGTTCATGGTATGGAAGAATCAATATTGTTAAAATGTCCATACTATCCAGTGTACAAATTCAATGTAATCATGATCAAAATAACTGTGGTATCCATCACAAAACTAGAAAATTTGTTTGGAAGCACACACACACTCCCACAGCCATGATGTCTTCAGCAATAAAGAACAAAATAGGAGGCATTATACTATCTGACTTCAACAAGTTACAAAGCTGTAGTACTCAACAAGTATATGAAAAGATACTCAGTTTCAGTAATCATCAGAGAAATGTAAATCAAAACAATGAGATATCTCCTCACTCCAGTAAGAATGGGTATTATCAAAAAACACAAGACAATAAATGGTGGCAAGAAAGTGGACAAAGATAAATCATGCACACTGTTGATGGGAACATATATTAGTGCTGCATTGTTGAAAACAATATGAAATTTCCTTAAGAAACTAAAAATAGAATTACTATATGACACACCAATCCTATTTTTTTTTTATATTTATCTATAGAAAAAGAGATCATTATGCCAAAGAGACTTCTGCACTTCCACATTTATTACAACATTATTTATAATGGCCAAGAATTGGTACAAACTTAAGTATTCACCAACTCATAAAAGGATAAGAAGACGCAGTAGTAAATATATACCTTGGAATATCATTCAGCCATTAAAATGTAATCCTTTTATTTCCGCCAACATGGATAAAAGTGGAGACCATGGTATTAAGTACAATAAACCTGGCACAGAAATACAAGTACCATGTAATCCATGTGTTCTTACCCATACATGGAGAAAAAAAAAAAAAAAAAAATATATATATATATATATATATATATATATATATATATATATACACACACACACACACACACACACATACATATACACACACACACATATATATATACACACATATATATATATGTGTGTGTATATGTACTATATATAATCTATGATCACATAGAAGTTGAGAATAGAATTATGGTTACTAGAGGCTAGAGAGGTAGGAGGGATGGAGGAATGGAGTATATGGCAGAGTAGGGTGACTACAGATAAGGATTCTGTACTGTCTGCTCAAAAATCTAAGGAAAGGACTTAGGATGTTTTTGTAATAAAGTACTGGTAAATATCTGAGGAAACAGTTATGATTATACAATGTATATGTTACATGGTATCCTATAAATATGAATAACATTTTTATGTATCAGTTAAAAAGCAAATGTAATATAAATTTAAAAAATAATAAGAATTTCAATCGAAATAATCTGAGTATCTGAAAGCCTTATAGATATAAATCACTTTTGCTCTTTCCCATTTTTTGCCTTCATTCATGCTTTCCTTTACTCATTCCCTCCCATGCTTTAAATATGTATCCTAAATGTGCATGTGTTAAAAATTCCATCCACAAATCCAGATGCTTTTGGTATCTGCAGTGAAATCTTTGGGTGGTAAAGACGTTTAGATGAGGTCAGAGGGTGGAGCTGGGATGATGTGGTTTTGAAAGGAGAGAGTGGAGCTGGCATTCTTACAATAGGAAGCCTTCCCCCAGGTTATGACTCAGCAGCACAACCCTCACCAGAGCTTATCACCATGCTCTTTTTCTAACCTCCAGTGCGGTGAGCTAAATAAACCTCTATTTGTTTTTTAATTATCCAGTCTGCAGTATTCAGAAGGCATTCCCTCACCAAATATATTAGAATACCATTTTGTCAATAGAGGCACACTTCAATTTCCAAAGAAGTAAAGACAAGGTCATTCTAGCTATTAGTTCAACTTTGACCTTTGGATTTTAAACCTAGCAAAATGAACATTCTAATTCTATCAAAAGGAGTTTAAAATACCCTCAACAGATGTTCTTAAATGCAGACTTTTCTCTCTGCCAAAATTTTATTTGCCCTCCCCACTTCCTTTCCCTCCTCAGTGAAGTATATTCTTAGCTTGAAAAGCACATATAAAATAAATATATTTTTACTTTAAAATGAAATTAAAACTAGTGAAGCATGTTATCATAGTCCAAAGAATCTATTATAGCTTTAAAATTTTTATTGCGAAGCAGATAATTTTTATATTTAGAACTGAACCTAGTTCATCATATTGAATTTTATCAAGTCTTACACATTTTTTTTACATGTAAGGTGTCATCTCTACACTGGCAAAAGTATGAAATGATTCAAGATGAAACCTTCTGACTCTTGGTAAAGGTGTCAGAATAAAGTAATTGTTCAAACCTGTCCTTAGATAATAATTATAAAAACTGTGTTAACTTTAAAACCCAAGTACTTAAACTGGAAGATATTTAAAAGATGAAAAAAGTCAGAGTAAGTTTACTCTTTAAAACTTTCCAATTTAGAAGAAAACTATGAAGGTTAGAAGATTAACACATTGTTGTCAAATGAGTGAAAGAAAAACAATATTAATTGAGAAGTCTATATCTGACTTTTTTTTTTTTGTACTAGGGATTCATCCCAGGGGCACTCAACCACTGAGTCATATTCCCATTTTATTTTGTATTTTATTTATATACAGGGTCTCACTAAGTTACTTAGGGTCTCACTAAGTTGCTGAGGCTGGTTTTGAACTCTGGATCCTCCTGCCTCAGCCTGCAGAGCCTCTGGGATTACAGGCATGCACCAGGATACCTGGCCTTGACAAGTTTTAAATAAACAAAACTGAGACACTCTGGAGCCAGCAAACAGGTTATATAAAGAATGCTAAAAGTAGAGTGTGATGCCACAAAGTGACTTGGATTCTATAAAGCAATGGCATGCACGGAGTGATAAGTATATGTGGATAAATACAGTACTTTGGTATTCAATGTTTACCATTTATTTTCTGAATTTCTTTTAAAATTTGAGAGGAAGAATTTTAATACACTATTAAGAGATTGATAGCATACACATAACAATAGTGATACAAAGTACATAGCAATGTATTGC
Organism: Marmota flaviventris; assembly: GCF_047511675.1. Taxonomy (NCBI): domain Eukaryota; kingdom Metazoa; phylum Chordata; class Mammalia; order Rodentia; family Sciuridae; genus Marmota; species Marmota flaviventris. The sequence continues at coordinate 20,953,576 of NC_092499.1, read as the reverse complement.
TTTAAAGTTTCTCTATTTTTTTCAGAAATAATTTGATGCTAACCCCAAGTAGACTGTAATAAAGTAAGGATACATACTATAATTCTAGTTCTTAATACCAATACAAGGAAATATAGCTGGAAAGCAAAAATAGAAAATAGAATTGAATACTGCAGATATCACATTAATAGAGTAAAGGCAGGAAATGAAGAATAGATAAAAATGAGAAAGAATGTGGAAAACACCTAGCAAAATGGCCTATCAAACTATACCTGTATTAATTATGAACAGCCTAAATACCCATTCAAAAAGCACTAATTTTCAGACTGGTTACAAAAGCAAGAGTCCACTGTGTATTGTCTAAGAGAGACACACTTTAAATACAAATAAAAATAGCTTGCAAGTAGCAACATGAATTATACAGTATGTAGGCAGTAAGCTGAAGAAAGTTGTCAGGGTCATATGTATTCTGACAAAGCACAGTGCCAGGCAAGAGAATCACAACAGATAAAGTGGGACACTCAATAGTGACAACAGTGCCAATAAATCAGAAAAAAAGTCTTTATTTATGCCCAATAGCATAAATTCAGAACTAATGGGAGAAATTAACAACATTATCATCCTATTTAGATGTGCAAATATACCTAACTCAGATTTTCTAGAAAAATTGACCAACATAAGAATAGTAAGGAAGCTAATTCTAAATGACATTATTTATCATCTTTTATCCTACTGACATGTGAAAATGACTACATACCCAAACTGTCAGAGAGAAGGTGGAACAATTAGAACTCACACTGCCGCAGTCTGGCTGGGCACAATCAGGAGCCACTTGTCAAAAGAAACTAACTTTATTTTTAGAACCACACACGCCAAACAAAACAGCCTCTCAGGAAAAACCCTCAGAGCCCCAACTGCCACCACCGGCTTCCCACAAGCCTCTCTCTCCAACACAAGCCTCTATCCACCTCCCACAATCCTCCTGCTCTTGAGGCCGATTGGCTGGGTCACATGGGCGGAGCCAAAAAAGTCCCTCAATGAGCAGCTCCGTGGTCTGAAAGGGCAGAGAAACAGCCCAATGAGCATCACCGTAGAGGAGCCAATCAGCTAGATGTTGCTGGGGCCGCTGTGAGCCAATCATCAGCCGGCAGCTGGAAGTTTGCTGGGGCCCCTTGGGCTGTGGCTCTCAACGCACACACAGGTAAATATCAAAAATATCATACTGAGAAAAAAATCAAGACACCAGATAAATGCCACATAATTATTTTTATATGAAATTTTATAAAATGCACATGTTTGTAGTGACAAAAAGGATATCAGTGATTTTTCTTGAGGTTAGAGATTAGAATTGGCTACCAGGGGTCATTCTTGCATTCTTGGAAGTGACTGACTGCATTTGAGGGTTTGCAGGTGTGCCTGCCTATCAAGCTCATTGAATTGTGCACTTTGGTGAAGTTTATATGCATCGATGGTATTTCAACACAGTTTTTTTTTTTTTTAAATAAATGAGCAACAAGAAAATAAAAAAGAAGATATTGGTACAATTATTCTGAGGTCCAGCCCCTGGTAGACATGCATGTGTTACTGGTTAGGAGGGTTTCCGAGGACAGAGAAAGGAGGGACCTCTATGCCTTTAGTGCCTTCTGTGGAGTAGTAAGTTACCATGTTCTTGATTTTCACAGCAGTTCTCTAAAGTGGGTACTCTCCCCCTCTAGAAAATGGAAAACCTATTTTTCAATGTACCTTATTATGATTCCAAAGAATAGTAAACTTTCTAGGTTTCTTGAATTTAAAGGGGTTGTTCTTGGTCAAACTACCTGTTGCTCACCACAGAGTAGTTTGTGAAAGTATTAATGTTTTTCATAAACTATTTTCCTCCTAAAAGGTCTAGAGTAATGCAAATAAATGAGAGTAGTTATGTTAGAAACCAGAGTGAATGTAGCACTTTTTAGTTTTATGGTTTTTTCTTTCTTTTTTTTTTTTTTGTATCAGGGATTAAATCCAGGGGTATTTAAACACTAACCATTGAGCAACTTCTCCAGCCCTTTTATTTATTTGTTCATTTATTTTCCATTTGTTTGTTTGTTTATTATTTTAAGGCCGGGTCTGGCTAACTTGCCTAGGACCTCATTAACTTGCTGAGGCTGGCTTTTAACTTGTGATCCTCCTGCCTCAAACTCTCAAGGCGCTTAGATTACAGGTATGTCCCACTGTGCCTGGTTGGGTTTATCTTAATTCAATATTAAAATCTATTGTTTTTGATGTTACTATCAGGGTTGTTCTGGTAAATGTTTAACAACTGGTACCCTGGAAAGGAGAAAAACACAAAATGTTTGTCTATTACATTTGATGATTTCAGCATTGTGAATACTCACAGTCATGCCAATTTTAAGCTATACAATAATGTCATTAAACACTCATCTAGGACAAAATCTGCACAGTTGTTTTTATTTCTGCTGATGCAAGCCAGTTCCAGTTCACCCCTGATTTTAACCTATTTCACAAACAGGATGGATTAAAACTTTTAGAGTTTATTTTATTTCACAGCTTTTTTGTTAATAGCACATTTCTTTGGCGAGCATTAGAGTACATTTAGTTTCATGACACTCATTAATTGAATTTGAAACCCATTAACAGGCTCTTGTTACTTACAGGATGAAATTGTCCTGATAACAAGTTGAGTTTAGTGCATCAACAACAGTGACTTCCGTCTTCAGTATATCCTTTTATGTAATAGAAGATTTGGAAAAAGAGCTTCAGGATTCCCTTTCCTCATTCTCTTTTGCAGCTCATTTTCACTTCTTCAGAAAATTCTGATAACTGCTTTTAACTCTACTTCTCACTGTCTTCACTTCCACATTGCTCTGGCATGAGCCACCTCTGGGATTATTGCAATAGCCTATTAATCTGTCTCTTCTCCTCCACCATTGCCCTGCTCCAAATGCAACATTATCACTAAATTTCTAAAATCTAAATCTGATCTTAATGCTGCTCAGTTCAAATCCCCTTTGATGCTTCTGCATCCCATTCATGGTTCAATGCTAAGTTCTAACCTTGACCTACATTGATGCCCTACACCATATATTATCACCCCCATCCTTCTAACTATACTTCTAGTTGCTCTTCTCCCTCACTTACTTTTCCAGCCAGGTTGCCCTGAAAATATCTTGAAACTGCCTTAGGTCATTCCCTCTGCTTACATTCTATTCTGGAAGATTTCCATGAATTTTACAGCTTCATTTCCTTCATGGCTCTACTCAAACATCACCTTCTCAGTGAAGCCTTACATTCTACTCATTCAATCCTTGTTAAAATACATGCTACCACCCTATTCCTACCCTGGCCCTGAGTCCTGTGCATCCTGTTTGACTTATATTCTTTATTTTCCCCCACAACAGTTATATCATTCCAATATTTATAACATTGAGTTGGTCATTTTATTATGCATACTGTTTCTTTACTACAATGTGACCTCTATAAGGTCAAGAAAATTGCCTATGTATAATACCTAACACCTTTATTAAATTTTATTCTTAATTCACATATAATTGTGCGTGTTTATGGGTACAGTGTGATGTTTTAATACATGTATATATTTTGCAGTGATCAAATTAGAGCTATTTATGTTATCTATCACTTCTTCCAACAATTATTATTTCTTTTTCATGAGGATGTTCAAAATTCTTTTATATATTTTGAAATATACAACAACTTATCAAATAGTCACTTGTTTTGCTACAAATACAAGTTTTTTTTTGTTTGTTTTTGACAATGGCTATGCTAGTTTCCATTTCTACCAAGAGTGTGTCAGAATGACTCTTTATTTTATTCCTTGCCAATGCTTGTACTTTTTTCTTTTTTTAATAGTAGCCATTTTAATGGGAAAGAGGTGATATCTCATCATGTTTCTGGTTTGCATTTCTATGGTGATCAGTCATGTTGAACAGTTTTTTTTCATGTATTCATTTGCCATCATTATATATTTTTTTGAGAAACATCTATTTAGGATTTTAGTCTGTCTTTCAAAAAATCAGATTATTTATTTTTTGCTATTGAGTTGTTTGAATTCATTGTATATTGTTTGTATTAACCTCTTGACAGATGCATAGTTTGCCAATATTTTCTCCCAATTTGTAGGTTGTCTTTTTACTCCATTGATCTTTTCCTTTGCTGTGCAGAATCTTTCAGTTTTATGTAATCCCACTTGTCAACTTATGTTTCTATTGCCTGTCTTATTCACAAAACCATGGCCCATACAAATGTCACAAAGCATTTCTCCTATGTTTTCTTCTAATGGTTGCATAGTTCAGGTGGTACATCTAAACTTTGCATCCATTGTGTGTTAATGTTTATATGTTATGAGAGATGGATTCTATTTTCATTCTTCTGCATGAGGATTTCCAGTTCCCCATACTCCACTTACGAAGAGTCTGTCATTTACTCATAGTGCCTTTGTCAAAATTTGGTTGATTATAGGGGATATGGATATGTCTCATTAATTATCTACCATGCATGAGGCTCTGAATCCAATCCCTGAATTTTGTTGCTGAAATCCTTAAATCTATAGACAGGATTTCCGAGGTTAAAGATGAGGAGGAGAAGTTTTAAGGACCTCTGGATGCTTCTATGTGCCCTGATAAGTAGTGCTTTATCTGAATGTGCAATTGTGCCCCAAACTATGCAGTCTTCACTTGAATAGTTATCATGAGATAGTAATTTCATGACGTAAAACAGTGTTATTGGCCAACTGCAATAGGAGTAGCTCTTGTCCATGAATTGCTTTTGTGGTTTATGTGTAGTCTTTCTTGGTGAAATTCTCACTGTTTTGTAGATTCAGTAATTTTTTTGGAAAAAAATTTTATAAAATCCAGTGAGTTTTTAAATTCCTAAACATAAAAACATCACTTCGGTAATAAGTGCTCTTCCATTTTCATCCCAGAATATTGATAAGTTCAGTTGATTGTCTTGATTACGTAAGTACAAAAAAACACTAAGAGCCACTCAGCAATGACCAGCTTGAAAAGGGACACGTGCCCTTTTACTGTCACTCAGTGGCTGTCATAGCCTTCCTGGGGTGGATTCTGTCATCAGTAGCCCAAGTGCAGAGGCACCACATTGTGGACACTGCTATCCTCCCACAGGAAGACAAGGTTGTATACATTCTACAATGCGAAGTTGTCCAAACTTGGGCTTTGAGCCTTCAGCTTTGAAAAGCTGTTTTGGCTGGTGATCTTGATACACACTTCAAGTGTGTTTTTGTGCAATGAAGCTTAGAGATTCAGTAGTCTAAAATGCATGCAGAGCATCCCGGAGTTGACATCAGGTCTTTGGACTCCTCATACCTGCTCTACTGTTTGGGAGGGCACAACAGGCACCTATGCCTTTTGGTCTGTTTTCCTAGAGATGTTATTTTTTAACTTAATTTTCCCCTTTTGTTCAAGTCTACAAGTTTCTTGTTTTAATAAATTCTGAAGTTAAAAAAAAAGACCAAGCCACTTTAAAAGGATTTTATATGTTATAAATAATTATTAAGATCCTTCTGTATATCTAGAAATACTCTGATAAATTTAAAAGGATTATCTTACATATATAATTTATTTCCTGATATCAAATATTTAAATGTAAATATAATTTCATTAAAAATAATTCTTGAAAATGAATGCAGAAAATTTTTTTAAAAAAAGAATGCATAGAGTTTTCTGCTTAATATATGATGGGGTGTTGCACATAACTCATGGGCTTAAGAAACTGGAAAAGCACATGCAAGTCACAAGAAAAGTCAATGATGCACTTAGGAATAATTTTGCCAATGTTTGAAACATAAAAGGACTATGAAAGGAATACAGAGAGGACATATGAAATACAGAAAGCCTTGGAAGTAAAGAGAAGTCTTCCACAGTCCCTTGACTTTGGGGAATGATCCACTGAGAAGGTAGGGATTGAGACTCTATCATCTTCTTGTCATATATATATAATGTGAATGGACCCCCTCCCCCAGGTTCCCTGCTACTTGGTGGAGTCTTGATGGAAAATGATTTTATTTATTTATTTATTTATTATCAGTGGAAATATTTGTGAGTAAGGCTAATGCATAATCTTACAGTATTCCATTAGTCAAAGTTCATTCATATATATATATATATATATATATATATATATATATATATATATATATATATTTTAGAGGTTTATTGCAATATATTGGGTTATCCCATGGGCAGGCTTATAGGAAAAGCAGGCTGAAGTTGTAATCTTCAAGAGAATTTGTTGCTTCTCTGGGAAATCTATTTTTACTCTTAAAGCTTTTCATTTGGTTGAATCAGACTCACCCAGATTTTCTTCTTAAAGTCAACTGATGATGAACATGAATCACATCTACAAAATAACTTAATAACAACACCTACACCAGTGTTTGAATAACTAGGAACTGTAGCCCAAACAATTAACAAAGCATACTGAATATATCTCACAAAAGAACTGACTGACACTTCAGTCTTTGTCTTTGTTGTTGTTGTTGTTCCTCTGTCTTCTTGCCTGTATTTTTTGTTTTGAAACCCTAGAGTTCAGCATCACATTTTTGGAATTACATCTTTATTTTACTAGGAACACTATTAATAGTCAGCTTCTTTTGCTCTTGTTAAAATTCACATTGAAATAAGTTCTGAAAAATCATAACAACTATACTTATCAATATGGAGATTCAGCTCTCTTTTTCTTACTTTGTAAGTCAGCAGGTGTAGTTCTTGGTTGTACCTCAGAATCATTCAGAATACTGAAAAAATAAGAATGATTCAAGTCACCACCTCTGAACCCTGATACTGAAACTTTAACATTGGTGCCTAGGAATTCACATTTTTCTTAAATCAAAACTTGACAATTGATATGTAGTCAATGCCAAGAATATAATGTATATACTTTTTTTTGGTACCCAGGATTGAATTCAGGGGCGCTCAACCATTGAACCACTTCCCCAGCCCTATTTTATATTTTATTTAGAGACAGAGTTGCTGAGTTGCTTAGTGCCTCACCATTGATGAGGCTGGCTTTGAATGTACAATCCTCCTGTCTCAGCCTTCCATCCTCTGGGATTACATGCATGAGCCACTGCGCGCAGCACCTGTTGCTATAATTGTATGTTTATTAATTTTTGTTCTCTACTGAATACAGCAAAACAAACTAATTTAAATTATTTCCCTTAATCATTTTTTTTCTTTTCCTGTTTAGTGTGCTTCTTTTTGTAAGTGTAGGATTAAGTGTTTACAAGAGCAATATATATCTTGAAATTCAAAGTGAAAATAGGCAATCAATATTTTTCAAAAGAGTCAACATGAAATTGTCTGTGAAATATCAATAAGCATACAATCTGGGTTTCTGTAAGAGCACAGGGAGGTTGTCTATTTAATACTCAATACATGTATACTGCATAAAATTACAATTGCTCCAGAGCTGTGAATCAATGTTACAGTTTCCCAAAAGAGATAATACCTAAGGAGGAAGATATCAACTTTATTAAGCACTGAGAAATTTCTGCCCTTCCTGAGCTAAACCATGTGGGGAGACCATCCGTTCCTCCTAACTTGTCAATCGCTATCCTGTTTGCAGCAATGTGTAATTGGTCTACATCAGGGGTTTGACTTGACCTTTCAAAACAACCATGTGTTTAGAAAAGTTCAGTGCAGTGCAGAAACATCATGACATCCATTAGGAGAACAATTGAATCAAAATGTGAATTGTTTTCCTTTGATTTTGGAAATCTGGGTTTGTTTTCATTTATACATGTGGTTTAAAACAGCTTTTGCATACATATTTGTCAAAGATATTGTTAGTTTTCAAACCATAGACTTCAGTGACTAAAAGAAAAGTTATTTATACATTACAGATTTGTTGAGACATAAGTTATCTAATTTACTCCTAAAAAGTGCTGGAAAAATCAGTTTCCTGTTCATAGATAAAGGACAATGAGTTTAGGTGGTAGAAAAGGCATTCTGGAAAAAAGTGGGAAAATCTTTCAGATCACACCCATCATTCTATTGTTACCTTAACAAAGCAACATACAAACTGATTTTGCTGATGTCCAACATGGGATCAGACTTTGAATAATTTAAATATTTAGATTTAAAATGATACTCATATTGACTCATTTCCTCATAGACTAGAACTACACAGCTGTATTTAATGATCTTTCTAATAGGCACACTTTGTCTGATGGAAGTTGAGGATGAAAGAAAAATATAGAAATCAACAAGATGTACTTGTTTAATCTTCAGTGAGACCAGTTCCAAGGTGAAAATTGTGAATTTTTCAAATCTGTTTTTTAGTTATATTCATTGCACCATTGAAAATCTCAAGCTTTTTGTGTATGTGAAAATGTGGGTCTACAAACTCTGTGGTAAGGAAATTTTCTATGACTTTACCTGAAGAGACTCTTTATCAACTATGTGTTTTGGGGATAGGGGGCGGTTGAGAGGGAGCAGCAATGAGGCTGGGTAGAGAATGTAATAATGGATGGTTAGATATGAGTAAGGTGTAGACAACCTTGAATAAGGAAAAAATGCTAAGAATCTGTGAGGCAAAACTTCAAAGAAGTTCATCCATGAGACTTCAGAAGAAAGGCATTCTTGAGAATACTCTTTGTCAAATATCAGTATCCCAAAGTCTGGAGTTGAAATTAAAATTGATGAGCCACAGAATATGATTATCAGATCTTAATTTACAAAGTCGGATTGTCTCAATAGAACTGTTTAAATATCACTGAGGAGTCCACAATCATGAAATATATTGTCATATGTAATGAGGTTATCTCTCCTCCTGAAAAATCAGAAACACTCCCACGGATGTCCAAATGAAAAGGTATAAAACATACTTTTTATCTCTGACATGTTTGCATAGATTGTGTCATCCCCTTTTCTCTAAAGCCTCAATGAGATGTTCCTTTTATCAAAACTAATCACAAGCATCTTTTATATAAGTAGAGATGAGCTCTCTAAATTTAGTTGTTATGTTCTTACTCCTCCAAATAAAACTAATCCACTTTCACTGCAGTGAGCATTTTAGAATTAAACAAAGTCAGCTATCCTGGAGTATGAATTAACATAGTGCTTTCTGTTTTACAACAGGAATTCACACAGCTACTTTAAGTTCAAGGTAGAATATGCCCTGTGCCTTGCAGTCATTTTCAGAATAGGATGAAAATCTGGAGGATGATTCATTACAGTTGAAAAAGGATGAGATATAAAAGTATCAGTGGTGACTGGACATTTTGGAGAAAAGCTATGATTCTCGTTGTGATCACAAGATTTGATAGGGATTTAGTGACATGTTTTAATGTCTTGCATTACACAGTACATGAAAAATGAGTCCTGATGTAGACAGGAAGAAGTAAAACAGAAAACCAGTCCTCCCATTAAAGGACAGATTAATACAAACAAGTGAAGAACATTCAGAAGCTTGGAACTTTTAATTTTCATGGGATATTAATTTTCATGACACAATTCAGGGACCTTTTAAAAAGTAAATTAGATTTTATTCAACCTAGACTTTTGCATTTAAATACATTTCTATCTCTCCATAAAAGTTGTCAAGGTAGTTATTCCTCTCCAAAGTATTTGCATTGTATTTTAAGAAAAAAAGTTTCAGCCATAGAACCTGGTGAAAAATATTTCATTCCTTTGAATAGAAACACTTTGATTTAGATCTCTGTGTGAGCCTACCAATTAGAAGGTATACTACTTCGAGGAATACATATCCTTGGAAGATAAAATACAAACAAGTAGCTATGAAAACAAAAGATCAATTATCATATATGCTAGAGTGCTACAGGGAGTACAATAAGAATTCTATAGAACAAAAACATACTGTTTGGGGGCATAATGCATAATATAAAGGCTGACCCAAGTAAATGATCTTGTAGCTTACACAATCTGGTAGAGCCTTTAAAACTAACATTTTTAAAAAATACACATAATTGTGAATATATAATTCCTCTTCCCTCAGGGCCTTGGAAGGGACTATTCAAGTGAGTGTTCCTAAAACATAATTCACCTGATTACTGGAATTCTACTCCCCCCAAACAGTGCTGGATATTCTATTAAATTATTTTGATTCATGAGTTCCATTGGATGGAAGGACTAGGGACATGGAAAGAGAGTCTTCTTTGTTTTATCATAATTGAATAAATGTTGACTCTTCCAATTACGTGATAAATTCTGAAGGTGGATCCCAAAGGACCATAATAAAAATACAAAAATTTCTGATTTCATTCACTAGGTAGTTGAAAATGACAGAAATACATTTTAAGGACAGAATGCTTCATAGATGTAGATGATTTAGATATACACCTACTTGGGATACTATTGTGATCACATCCCACTTGGGTGAAAATAAGAGCCTTATACATATGTTGACATTGGAATAGCAAAGAAGTTAGAAATCAAGTATTAATTAGAATGCATAATTGAATTGAACAAATCATTAGAGTGTGGAAGGAGATATGAAGTATTATATTTTTTATTTAATACATGTATTTTTCTATTTAATATGTATAAAACATTATACATATTGTGTTTCGTATGCATTGATTGTAATAGGCCTGGATGCCCAGAGAAGAGTGGAAAGAAGTGTTGTTCACTATGGTCCTTAAAACATGATGACTTCAAATCATCAGTGCTGCCATCTTGGTAAAAAAAGTTGTTGAAAGTTTGGAACTTGGGAAATACAGCATCAGAGAAAAATGAGGTAAAGGTCTTCCTTTAGGAGTCATTATCATACCAGTCCTATTCAGGGATATGGTTCTTTCTCCAATGTTACCATCTAAAGGAAGATATGAGCAATGCTGGTTATTTCATGGCTGTTGGTCATCATGAATCTTCTCTATCCTTCCTTATAAAGTAAAATAAATAGATGAGGCCACTTCTTTAACACTTTACTGGTCTTTTGACTAGTAGGATTGGTGTTACCATGGACATTTTAGTCATTGTAAGGTCTTTCAAAATTTTAGTGGGCACATTATTCTGGGGCCCTACTAATAAATTATTCATTTACTCATTCATCCAGAACTTACTGGCTACTCTGTGCCAGCAACTACCTAGACACTGGAGCAGAGGGATTAATAAAATTCCATCTCCTTTGAGAAACATGTCTTAATGGGAATTCAAATAGAGCAGGTGCTGATCATAATGAAATGTCACAAGTGTTGAGGTAATGAGATAATAATGGATTCTACATACTTTGGTGAAATATACTTACATGAATATAACAGAACAGGTGTGAAAGAGTACTGTAATAATGAGGAGACATGATGGTTATAGTTTATTAAATATATAACAAATAAAACAGAAATAAAGTCTTTTGACCATTTTACCCTGTAGGTAATGTTCAATTTCTTTCTTCTTCACAGCAAAAATCCTCCAAAATATTGTAAATATTTGCTGTTTTCATTATCCCTTTTCCTCTTCTTGACTTTCTCCAATTTGAATTCTTTTTCACCAAACTCCAATGAGAAAACATAAGTTGCTTTTTGCCATATTTAGTAATTGTTGTTTTCTTTCTCCATTTTATTTGTCAGGAAACTTGAAAAATGGGATCACCATCTTATTAAAAAAAAAACAACTTTAATCTCTGGATTCATTGATACCACATTCTCATGGTGTTTCTTCTTCGTGGAATATTCTTGTCCAGTTTCCTTTGATAACATCTTGTCCTTTGCCCAAATCTCTAAAGTATTTCACAATAAAAGCTCTTATTTTTTTTCTAACTTATACTCTTCCCTTAGTTTATTTGATTCAGTTCAATGGCTTCAAATGTTATTTGGGTGCAAAGTACTTCCATGTATCATCATTTCTATCCAAATTCTCTCATTGCTTTCAGACTGACTTTGTTTACCCAATGCCTATTCAACGTTACTCTTCCATGTATAATGTGCATGCAAAGTTAAATATGTAAAACAACTTGCTTTCCTTCCGTTAACTTTTTCTTCACTTACTTTCCCATTCAGTAAATGGAACCACTTACCATTTTCTCACATCATAACATTAAAAAGAATGGATTTTTTAAAAAAAATTTCCTATTACAAAGCATATGCAACCTGCACGAAAGTTGTATCATTTCTGGTTTTATCATAAATCCCAACTCAGAGAGCTTAGCAACATCTTGAGTGAAATATCTTGGAGCATGCCACAATCATCTCTTAAATAGACTATTTCACAGTCTGAGTGTATCCATGCTGCACTCCTACCTCTTTCAGCATGTGCATTCTATTCTTGTCTATATTACCCACAGGTTGTCTTCCCAAACTCCACCCAAGTCATATCACTGCATTGCTTAAAACTTTCTACTAGTTTCCATGCATTTGGAACAAATCCCAAAGCCATCACAATGATGATCTCACCTTTTATGTTACCTGGCCCCTCCCATGTGGCTCTGATTTGAGCCCACTCATCCACATCTTATTAGCTTCACGTTCTGTTTTTTTTTTTTTTTTCCCTCTGTGCCTTGAACATGATAATTGTATTCATCATAAGACTTTTGAACTTTCTGGGTCTTCTACCTTCAAAAAGCTCTTTTCTGTTGTTCATTTGTCTGGTTATATCTTGGCATGGATGCTTTCTTTTCATAAGACCTAAGCTCATGTTTTACCTTTTTAGGAAAAATTTCCACAACCACATTAATGTAGACCTCCATTCACCTATCATCAATTAGTTAACTATTTCACTATTGCAATTTATTTCTAGCTAACTGAAGTTAGAAGTAATTTTGCCCATTTCTGCATTTCCTAGCTTTCCCCACTAGAATATAAAATCCGCGGAGGCCAAAACTTATTTTTGTTTTTAACTACTGCATCTGCTGTGCTTTGGATACATAGTAGATGATTGGTAATTATTCGTTCAATAAAAAATTAGATGAATGACATGAATCAGCTTTTTAAGAGTGCCAGAAGACATAACTGTACTCAGCTGGGTCATGTCTATCATCCATTGACTTTAGTCTTCAATGATGCACGTTACTGTGGAAGGCTGGGCTGCCTTTCTAACATCAGACTTACTGACTGACATGTACAGGTTCATATTCTAATTCATTCTAATTTCTTTCAAGCAACATAGTATGAATTTATAATACATTCTGGAAGAATGCCTGACACTTTTATTTTTTGCATAGAGAATAAGCAGTTCACTAACAAAGAAGTAAGAGCGCATAGTAATCTAAACATGACCCAATATAGTTTCTCAGATTCAAAATACAATATTGTATGTTTTAAAATCTAACCTCTTTCTGACTTCATTTACCTATATCAGGGATGATCTCAACCAAAATATATTTTGCTACATGATGTGAGCTGAATATTTTGAAAATTTGGTATTTATTCAGCAAGATAAAGAGGAAGTACATGCCTAAGGTCAGTCTCTTAACAAATCCTTTGAATTCTGGTTAGGAAAGCCAAAATCCATCATTGCAGGAAAACCTTCAGGACAGATTTCCTTTTCTCATTGCATCTCTAGTCATTATGAAATGGCTGAATTGCAGAGGCATCAGCTTAACCCAGGGATGACAGCCTGTGGACTTCAAACTCTTGCAAAAGCGTTTGGCATAGATCAGTTTCATTTTACTTCTCAATTTTTTCTATAGTTGTAATGGCCCACAATTTTTCTCTTCCTCTTTTCCATATTCCATTTAACACAGCACTCACTCTCAGAAAGTTTGCAGCAAGGAGCCCAAAGCAATATTTTCTTATAGAAAATGTTCAAATTACCAGCAGCTATTTTTCTCATGGTTCTTCGTCCACTTACAGTGTGATAGACTGATGCGGCTAAATTTTAATTCATTAATTTTAATAAGAAAAGATGTGGAATTGCCGTTCAAAAATATCAAAGCAAAATACAATTTAGAATAACATGTCATCAAAATTGTTTAGCTTTTGATTAAATAAGTGTTTCTCAATGACATAAAGAATGGAGTTGCTGAACATATTTTCGATAAGGGTTTAATTGATAAAGCATAATTTTTATGTTTTGACGTAATCTTATAAATATTGTACACTTGGTTGAAAGAGTAGTAAGAATATCATGATGTCCTACCATTTCTCTTAAAATAACAATATACATAAATAAAATCGACATTTTTGAATAATCTGTTTCTGTCTCTTCTTGGTTTTAATATAAATAATCCATGGCTTATATTCCTTTAAAGTAATCTTAAATAATTCAAAAGGAATAGAAAATCATCATTTCAATAACAGTAGCAAAGGTAGTCCCCCTACAGAAAGAAAGTTTTCAAAATATGCCAACATACCTACACAGACTACTGTTTTCCATTTTCAAAGCTGTTTATTAAAAATCTATGTATACTTTAGAGAAAAGATAAACTAGGAGATATAAGTATAAAATATTATCAAATAATCACTGTTTTAATTTTTTATCCCATTTTAAAAGATTGTTCAACAGCATTCCTAATTCCACACTCTAATTTGATGTGTGCCATAGTTCTGATTTTAAAGCCAATATCTGCTACACACGCTGTTATTATGTAACCTCATCCTAATCTTAGGAGAAGCTGTTCCGGCTGTTAGTACCTGGCATATTTTAGGCAAATTTTTGCTATTGTTAAATGATGGTACCAATGGACTAGAAAGGGCATTAAAAACAAATAAAACTAAAATGAAATAGAATAAAACAAAGCTATGCTGAATGATGTTGCACGAATTGTTATTTAAAAGGGTAGGGAATACTTTTGACTATTCAGAAAAATAGAGAAGGATATTTTCATTCTAGCCTTATTTGCAAATTGTGAAGATAAAAGGTAATTTATGTCAAGTGGAAAAAGAAAAACCTGATGCTTATCAAAAAGAAGCTACAAAAAAGCCTCTTTTATTTTTCTCTGCAATAAAGAAAACTTTATACTAGAAACAAATTTGTAATATGTCAAGACATTTTGTCCTTAAGAGAGAAAGAAAGGGTAAAACACCCCCCAAGAGTCTTTAAGAAAAGACTACATTTTCTTTGATCTTTGGTTAAAGTGTTTTAGAATCTATAGAAGATAGAAAACCAGGCTCTCCATCAGAATATTCACGAAGAGGATATGAGTCAAATCAAGTAAAAAAATAAAGAAAATACTGGACATAATTTAATATAATTTGTTATATACTGCAGCCTAATAATCAAACTTTGAGAACTAGTCAGCTATGTGTTTATGTATGGTTGTATAAACACATTTCCCTACATAAATGGTGACATTGGAATTGGAATTTGATAGAAATTATCCAATTGTAGAGACATTCAATAGCTACTTGAGTACCTCTGAACCACTTAAAAATATGATGTTTGATATATTTTTCATAGTTTTGAGAACCAAGACACTTGCCTCATATGAATTTTTATGAAAAAAAATAGTTTGATTATAAGCACCAAATTTAGCAGACTGTCAGATGCAATTTAATTTCTGGGTAGTAATTCTGTTTTCCAAACTAATCCTAATTCTCTTGAAATTGTAGTTAATTGTTATGAATTTATAATACCTTGACTATCTTTGTATATTATTTTAAATTTCCTTAGTACTAAGTTTATTTTACTCCTAAAGATTGTGAGTATATATTTATATATGCATGTATATATACATATATATATATACAAACACATATTAGATGTATATATATATATATATATATATATATATATGTAATATGTCAAGAGATTTTGCCATTAAGAGATAAAGAAAGGGTAAAACACCCCCAAGAGACTACAATTTCTTTGATCTTTGGTTAAAGTGTTTTTGAATCTATAGAAAATAGAAAACCAGGCTCTCTATCATAATATTCACAAAGAGTACATGAGTCAAATCAAGTAAAAATTAATGTCAAAAATCTTCCGATGTATATGTGTGTGTGTGTGTGTGTGTGCATGTGTGTATTTATATGATGTTAGATGGAATCAGGTTTCTGAGTCAGGTTCTATTTCACCATTTAAGTGAGGAATTAAGACAGATCTAATCCTTTTTGTCTCAAATCAGGTCCCCTGTAATGTGTAAGTTAAATTTCTTTTAATAATATCTAGTAGCTAACCAGGAAGACAGGAGCCAGCGCTGAGAACTATAGCATCGTATTCATTTTCCAGGCTATCAGATGGTATTTAACATCAATGCCCTAATAAATTGGGGTGTTTTATTTTCCTTGAATGTATTGGAGAAAACAGAAGCGACACTTTCCTTTCCATGTGCCCTTCCTAAGACCAAGGAGGAAACTGCTGTGGAGTAAAGACAGACACAGTTGATGCTGTTATGTGTGGACATATTTTCCTGTGCATTAATAAATTACAGAATTTTCTCAGAGGACTTTTTGCCACTCACCATGTGTCTTAAGTGTTACTTTCTACAGCCACCCTGTTTGGCTATTGTTAGTAACTGTATGAGAGCATTTCAGAATGTTAGTATTGCTCCTAGTCTCATGGGTGACTTCAGTTTCTGCAGTCTTTCCTGCTTTTTGTCTCTCCCCTTTGCTATCAGCTCTGGGGGGTTGTATCCCTATTTCCAGAGTTAACTGGTTGTCTTAATTCATGCTCTGCAATTTGACCAGTATTTATATGGCTCATAACTTCTTT
This sequence comes from Marmota flaviventris, assembly GCF_047511675.1. Lineage (NCBI taxonomy): Eukaryota > Metazoa > Chordata > Mammalia > Rodentia > Sciuridae > Marmota > Marmota flaviventris. The sequence goes on along the minus strand of NC_092499.1, from coordinate 20,937,014 downwards.
GATGGATTTCTCTATATGGTACACATAAAGCTGGTTGGTATGTATGTCCTAAGTCTTTTATCTTCCCACAACTCTGTAAGGTTGGTGCTCTTATGATCTGTATTTCAGAGACAGGGAACTGAAGTTCAGAATGTTATATAACTAAATCACCAGAAATAACAGCACTTGTGTAAGAGATAAAATTTGAATGCATGATGTCTGACCCTGGAATCTGCTTTTACTGTTGCCCACTTAGAAAAACATAGCCAGTTGTTTCTGGTTATGTGCCTCAGAGTCTAAGAAATGGGAACTGGTATGGCCGAGATATTAGCATCCAGCTGAGCAGCAAGGGGTACAAAAGAATCTGCATGAATTAAAGACAGGCTGAGGTGAGATTCCATAATGTTTATGCATTAATATTGTGATGCAATGTCCCATATAAGCTGAAAAATAACAAAATCTGTTTAATCAACAGTTCTCTCTCTCTCTCTCTCTCTCTCTCTCTCTCTCTCTCTCTCTCCCTGTGTGTATGTGTGTGTATGTGTGTGTGTGTGTTTTCCTGTATATCACAATTTCCAAATATTCTTGGTTACAGTCTGGAAGGTTTTTCAAGGAATGCTTGCTTTGAAAGATTAGAATAAAATCCCTAAATAAATATAACTTTTCTGGTAGTAGAAATGAGCCATGTGTAAATGATAGGTAACTAAGTACTACCTGTGGGCAAATATTTCCAAATATTATTTCCTTCTGTTCTATTTGAGCTATTTCATGAACATTTAAGTAGAAATGACACTGTATTGAAGCATATTTCTTCTCTAAACTGAGTTGTATATGCTTATATTATAACCCCCAGGGTGAATGAAAATCGTGATTGGAATTTTCATATTCTAATATTTACAGCAATGAAATTTACAGTAGAGATCATCACATTTTCCCACTTTTTGTGTTGCAAGGATAGCTGAAAATACTGGAGTATATGTTTGGCATTAGAGAATCAACCATGTCTTTGAAATTTTCATATATTCCAGAAGGAAATAAAGACCCTTCAAAAGCCTAGCAGGTGGCATACTATTTCTGTTTAATTCTGAAGAGCTACACACATAAATACACACAAACACACACACACACACACACACCCCACACTCGGATCTTGCATGTGTAACAGAACTACACTACAAAACCCCTCTGCATTTGTCTTGCTATACCTAAAATGCTGCACTAGAGGGCAGTGCAGCTATGATCATTCTGCTTTGCCAGATTTTGATCAAATTTCCTGATGCTGTTACAGAATATAGAAAGCATACATTAATTTAAAATAAACTGCACACATTTGTTTTAAAAGCACTTAGTTTATACCTGATGGTTAATAGATCTGAATTGCTTGGAGCCTGATGCACACAGAGTAATGAATTTAGCAGATTTTTTTAGGGGGTGAGGGGGAAAGACGAATATGAACTAAATTCTTTCATTTGCCTCTATACCTTAAGGGAAAAAAATCAGAAATAATAAAGAACTGTTATGAACAAGCTGGTAGGTATAAGTATTAGTTTACATTTAAATGAATATAGATTGCAAAAAAAAAGGATATGTTTCAAGTAGGTTCCAGCATCTTGTTTGAAATGCAGAAGAGCAATTTGTATTTATATAAATTTAGGGGGATGCCTCATGTTTCTTAGGCATTTTCGAAGATTTGCTTTTATTCACCTTGGCAATGGGCATTTAGAATATGATAGGGAGGCTGTTCAAAGACTTCTTGGATGGGAGACACAGAAGGCTTGTTATCAACTGAGGCTCTGCTATGAGCCTGGATCTCTGGAACACTCTTCAGGAGGAAGAAGTGGGCAGAGTGGAATCAAGCAATATGTTACAGCATCATTCCCCTTCACTGGCAAAAGTTAAAAGAATAAATTTATAAACATAAGGCACCAGAAATAAAAATATCCTTTCCCTCTATTTCCTACAGTGACATGAGATATATATTCTAGATTGTAGACAGAGCTGCCTTGGAGATAAATTGTCTGATTTCGGCATCTCAGCAGTGGATAATAGATTCCCCTCAGAACCACATAATTAAAAAATGACATTTCTGCTACTTTGTGCCAACCTAGAACTGCTGCTTCCCCTAGCTTCTGGGCCTTGGAGCCCTGCAGGGTACAACCAAACAAATTTTGCATTATTCAGTGGGACAATGTAAGGTCGTGTTAACAAAAAAGTTCCTTCTGGGGGGACCAGAGGACTTTATTACATTCTTCTTTACAAATTGCTCTTTCTGCTTTTCATCTTCTTTTTAAAAATCCTGCCGACAAGGAAGGGATATGAACGATGAGATGAGGACATCTACTTATTACAAGTTAGCCAGATGAAAGAGAGCATATGCGATGAGCAGAATAAATTGAGTCTAATTTTAGCACCTTTTTTTTCCTCAAAGCTGAAATTCAGAATCAGCCGAAGATAAGACAAATGCTATGAGAAAGATATGTAAATCAAAGTGTTATTTAGGTCCACTTCCTTAGATATATTTTGAAAAAGATGGTTAATCCTTCGATGGATTTTCCCCCAGGGAGTTTCCTAAAAGGCAATTGATAGTAGTCTAAATAACAGCTCTTGATGGGTCTCCTAGTTCACTGTATATCTCTAAAATAATGTGCGTACTAGACAGGACTCCAATTAACAGTTACTAAAACGTAAATGGACTTGCAAATGTCACATAGCTGGTAATTAGTGAAACCAAGACTAGCAATGGACCATTTGATTTCTATTTGAGATATTGAAGAAACAGAATTCTTCAGGTGTCTTTGTTCAAATAATAAGAGCACTCATAGATTTTTTTTTTTAAATATGTCTCCTTAAAAATATCTATGTTGGGCTGGGGATGTGGCTCAAGTGGTAGCGTGCTCGCCTGGCATGCGTGCGGCCTGGGTTCGATCCTCAGCACCACATACAAACAATGATGTTGTGTCAGCCAAGAACTGAAAAAATAAATATTAAAAAATTCTCTCTGTCTCTCTCTCTCTCTCTCCCTCTCTCTTAAAAAAAAAATCTATGTATATGTACATATATGTAGTACATATATATATATGTACATGTATTTACTATATATGTATATACTGCAATTTATTTAAATAAATACATATATATTTGCGATTAATTTAGTTAATTTAAATTTGGGGCTTTCAACACTCGGTGTAGGGTTTTTAGTCCTGGGATCACAATATATCATCCTTTGAACATGTGGATTTTACTACATCATTCTGAGGCTCAGTGTTCATACTGGCAAAAAGCAAAGGCATTTAGTGGGGTTTGAATGACATTTTCCTGAACTTCTAATGAGAATGTAAAACAAAACACAGTGTGCTTAATCATTTGTCCACAACCACATTCTAAAAAACCTAAGGGAAGATGATTATAGATTGTAGTCAATGCATAATGCCTTAGAAATTAATCTGTCAGCACCAGGGTTCAAAGTTTTTGGAAAATGATGGCCCTAGGACCATGCATTTCCATAAGATTTGGGTAATCTGGGTCAGCAGTGAAAATGTTGTGCTCTTTTCATGGAGATTTTGTGAGAATTTTGGGAATTCATAGGTGTAATTCAGGCTCAATAGCCAGTGGTTAGTTTGTTTTCAGAGTATACACAAATACACAAAAAATGTCCCTTTTAGTTTAAATTATCAGTGTACATGATTTCTGTTGGTATAGTGTAGATTCAGAAAACAAACTCTCAGGATTCAGTTGCAGCTCCACTTTCTGTGTGATTTTTTTTTTCATCATTATATTAAACTTTCCTCTGCACCTCAGTTTAATTTTTTTATATTTGTACAATGGGGTTGTTAGAACATTAAATGAAATAATATATTGATTAACATAGTAGAATGTATACAATATTTCTCTATTCAATAGGATTTATTATTAATAGTGCTAGTAACATTTGCTTTCATATAAGTATTATTGTGTTCTGGAAAGCATACAGTTATTCTGAGACTTAAAGAATATAATATCCTATTGAAGCATAAGGAATGAAGAAAGAATGTTGATGTAATTCAATTTACAGAAGATGAAAGTTTTATGTGCCCTTAGGGAGATTATCTTGCTCTAATCCTGAATTATTGATAACAATATTGCTAATGTGATAAGGGTAAGTATGTTACACCAAACAAAGTACAATGGAGTGTCTCTTGTATGATACATATAAGAAAATATACTTACACATTCTTATTTGTGGAGAATAGATAAAAAATGGTAACCAGAAAGTGCCAAGATCAGTTACAAGCAGGGAGAGTGTTAAAACTGGGTGGAGAGAATAAAAGTGGGTTAGTACAGATCTGGGTGGAGTGTCACTGTTGGAGTATGGTTTTTTTTTATGGCTCTGAAATTAAATTTCATGGTTGTATTAGTTCGTTTCCCATTACTATAAAGAAAAATGCACAACAAACTAAATATGAAGGAAAGAGGGTTATTTATCTCACAGTATTGGAGGCTTTGGGAAAATAAACAAGGAGAGAAATGAATTACAGTAGATGGGGTAGAGAGAGAAGATGGGAGGGGAGGGGAGGGGAGATAGTAGAGGATAGGAAAGGTAGCAGAATACAACAGTTACTAATAGGGCATTATGTAAAAATGTGGATGTGTAACCGACGTGATTCTGCAATCTGTATTTGGGGTAAAATTGGGAGTTCAAAACCCACTTGAATCAAATGTATGAAATATGATATGTCAAGAGCTTTGTAATGTTTTGAACAACCAATAAAAAAAAAAAAATCCAAGATCAGGTGTTCCCATTGGTTTAAGGTCTTGTGAGCAACCAGTACTGGAAAGCATCATGGTAGTGACACATCCTAACATTGCAACACTGAGGACTAAGCTCCAAAACATGAACCCTTGGGAGACAACCTCAACTCAAATCCAAAGCTACCAATGATGGTGCTTCACTTATGGAAAATATAGATGAAAAATTAAAGACCCCCAGGATGCGAGGGCAATCCAACTTTCAATAAGTAACAAACTTAATTCAATTATTAACTCCATAAAGAGGGTGAAATGTTAAGAACCAAGTTACTTTGGAAAATAGTGTTATGACAGTGTAGTAAAAGGTTAACTTTAAAAAGAAGCAATATGAATATTATACTCTAATTGATAACACTGTGTTTCAGAGATATTTCTTACAAAATATGAAACTAGATTTGGTGTATAATGGAATTGAACAAATAGACAAATATATTGTAGATGTGAACAAGGTTTCTGCATACCAAAGAAATAATGGTAAAGGAAGGAGAAAAGCCAGAATGAACCTTAGGTATTGCATTGGAATTCATAGCACATAAAGTTATTGGTTTCAATATGTATAAAAATAAATGACAAAAAAACCAGATGTTTGTATGCATTAATTCATGATGCATAATGTAATATATACAATATTGTATATCATGCATAATACATTATGAATACTATATATAATGTGAGTTATATGTTTTTTATATTGTATATATTACATGCAAATTGTAGTTAGTATAATATATTACATATCATATTTTATATATTATATGTATAAGTTAGTATATAATATGTATGGCATACACTATATACTTAATTATATAATATATATAATTAAATGTAATATATATCATGTATATTTTTCATATATTATATGTAATGTATATTCATTTCCTAGCTTGCTGTACTAGAGTAGTCTAGTAATATTATTGCCCCAGAAGTAATGAGCATACCTAGTAACCAATCTTACCTGGAAAGTTATATTCTGCAGGCGTAGAGTCTGTCTTTTAATGATGGCAACATATGAAAAGGACTCAAGCACCCACTATCTCCAAGGCCCTGTCAACTGAAAAATTTTAAGCAACATTAGATAACATTAGATTATAACGTATAAAATAAATATTTATAAGCCTATGCTATTAGGAATAAATTTCACTATTCAATAAATAAATAAATTAGGGAGAAACAATAGCTCTTCCTTGAAAGATGACTATAATTAACTAAAACTAAAATTAGAAATTGACAATTTTATTGGACAAAAACCATGTTATATTAGTTGCAGAAAAATAATCATCAATAGTGACTAAAATTAGTGAGCCAAAGTATAAGGGATATTTTCATACTCATGAAGTAATTTCCTGCAGGTTGCCTAGTAATTACAAAAGGAAAACTGATAACTTTACAATGGAGACACTTGGCCGATGCAGCATTAATTGACCAACCCATTTAAACATTATTTAAGTTTTAAGATATTGACACAAGTTTTCCCCTGATGTTTTACAATAATAATGGTAAAACAATGTTTTGGTGACATTTGAAAAAAATTCAACAACTGAATTATAAAACATATATATATGTGTGTGTGTGTGTGTGTGTGTATTTATATATATTTATATATATTTATATATATATATATAGTTGTTTATTTTCTACTTTTTATAACATACTATGGTCCTACCAATTGTTAATTTTAGGAGAAACTGTTTACTAAAACTTTATTATTTTTCAAATTTTCTGTAAGTCTAGAATTATTTCAGAAGAAAAAGTTTAAAAAGAAACAGAAAACATATTCAAGGATCCAGGCATTTTAATATTTAATACTTATTCTAAAAATAAAAAAGGAAAACTATAGGAAAAATGCTTAATGCTGAAGATGACTGACTTTAAACATGTTTGGAAAGGTAATCTAATTTCCAGTAAAACTAATGATTATCTAATTAAATTACTAATTATTCCACCAATATAGTGGAATGAATACATTATCTCAACTTTATAGAGTATTATTGTTATTTTAAAGAGGGTCAATTAGCAATTAGAGGGATTAAATCATTTTCCCACAGCCCAGAGCCTAAATTTGTTCTCTAAGAACTAAAGAAGTGTTTATTTATTGTGTACCTAAGATTTCAGTTTGCAGACATTATGTCTAGGTCTCATAAAATAAATGTGAAAAGCACCAGTGTCCTCATTTAGGGATTAAGAAACCAAATTCAGAAAGGATGTATATTAATAGCAGGTAATTTCCATGAGCATATTCATGGTCTACTTCTGTTCTGCAAACCTTCACTACTAACTTCCCCTGAGGCCATGCAGCTGCTTCAAAGATTCATCTCTCCCATTACACTGAACCTATATTGAAATGAGGCTAATGGAAACTTTATTTTACCATGCTATCTGTATTAAAATTAAAGCATAAATGGTAGGTTTCTATGTAGTCATGACTAAATGAAGAACTTTTTAAAAATCCTACAAACTTGGCAGAATTAGAAGGTATCATTTTCAATATGATGGACAGACTATACACAACTTATCTAAAACAACTAAACAAACACTGCAAATTCAAAACTTTTACTGGCCATTCCTTTATCTATATATCATTTTCCATATGTATTTGGCTAGTCATTGTTCTAGTGACAAGGCTGGTGCTGGCCATGAGGCAACAGCTAATTTATAAAATGAGGCTAACCTTGAGTCTTGAGCTTCGCAGAGTTGGGAGAGTCGATCTACTATGTTCTTTACCGGTGAACCTGTGTCAATTTGGTTAAATATGTTTTTTAATCAGTCACTGAAAAGAGAATTCTCCCAAGGAAAAACAGGAGAATATAGAAGTATAGATACTTTGGGCCAGTAGCTGAGCCTTAATTATCAGTGTGAAAGGGGATTTTTGAGTATAGAGTGTATTATTCATTGGTTCTGGTTATATCCCCAAAGAAAGGGGCATCTCATTTGAAACCATTAAGGGGAGGAAACAATGTTAGGAAAAGATTTATGAATTGTTTTTGTTTTTATTCTCAAGTGGGGGAAAAAAAGCAAAAAGAGGGTGGTGAGATACCTTGTTGCAAAATGTAGCTTCTGTCAACCACACAGCTGTTCCCCTGAGGCCCAGAACATCCTGGGAATGTTGATATATTTTTCCCAGAGTTTCTGGAACTCTGATGTGCCTAATGGAAGGCCTCAATGCAGGTGCCTGGGGCTGCTGAAAAGAATCTTTCACAGTATGTGCACTGTGGAGGCCTCTCTAAGAAAGCTCTACAGTTTGTGGTTGTTAGAAGTTGAAGGAGAGGAAATAAATCAACACATGATCAAGACAACAAAAACTTCCCCTGCTTGGGTGCCACAACCTCTGGAGATGCTCAGAAAAAAAAAAAATAGTGACAATTTATAGAAGAGTTTCTGTGAGAATCTTTTATGTTACTGAGAGCAAAAAAGCCAATAGAAGAGTGTATTGTAGTTAATATAGACACTGCAGTTGCAGTCTTAGAAAACAAGAGATATCAAAATGTTGAATTGCTACTTTTTTAATACATAAGAAAAAATATTCCTAAAAGTTTGAGTTTTTTTCAGGAAATAAACCTAAATCCATTCCTTCAATGAGTTTGGGTATAATAGTGTAGTGAATTAGAGAATTTCCACCAAAAATACATAGTGGCTTGAATCAAGAACGCATTCTAAGAACAGCTCCAAGAGTGCATAGCTTGGCCAAACCGCTCTCCTCCATGTAATCATTCAGGGCTCCAATCCGATGGTGGCTCTGTCATTTTTTAAGTGTAGCTTCTAAAAATGCCCTAGAAGTTGTTCCCATCTTGGTAACAAGAAAAATAGAGCACATGGCTGTACATGGGAGATTTTCATGAGACAAGCCCGTACGTGGTACATATCCCTTCAGCTCACCTTCTTCTGCCAGCAAACTATTCTGGTACTATATCTCACTGCTGGAGAAGTGAGTCTGTGAGCTGAAAAGGAAAAGAATATTGGTCTTGGCAAGCAGTGCATAGCTTCTGCCATATTCAGTAGGGATGCGTTGAATTGGTTTTCAAAACATATTTTACTAAGAACTCGAGAGATGACCCCTTAGTACTCAGCTTATAAACCATAGGTATTCAATAAATCCTCATTGAATGAGTAAATGAGTCATCATCTTCCCAAGGGAGCTCAATTTTTAAAGTGTGCTGCAGAATTCCTAAATGAAAGTTGGCCATTTCATTTCACTGTGTAGAAAAAATATTTAATTTTAGAATTTACTAATTTGGCCATTGAATACATTTATTCAGTGTATGTTTATGGAAAACCTATTATTTGCCATTATTTTAGGTTTATGGAACACAGCAGTCAAGAAGGTGGTTGACATTTAAATAAAGACTACATTCAAGGTTATAGATGAACAACTGAATGATCATACATATTCATGTATTCAAATTATAATTTTAAAACTGATTATATTTTTTCACCCTGTCCTGGCTTTGGAGTCTGACTAAATGGAAAATAGAAAATATTTTTCCTTAGTAAGTTAGAGAAATTTTAAATTTTATATTAAAATTTTTTGTATATCACTGTACAATTTTATATATCACTGCACAATTATTTATACACTTACTCTGTCCCATATAATGTTTTACAGAGACTTATCTACCCTATTATTTAGGATGCTATGGTGCACACCTGTAAACCTAGCAGCTCTGGAAGCAGAGGCAGGAGGATCTCGAGTTCAAAGCCAGCCTCAGCAAAAGCGAGGTGCTAAGCAACTAATTGAGCTAATTGAGACCCTGTCTCTAAATAAAATATAGAATAAGGCTGGGGATGTTGTGTCTCAGTGGTCCAGTGCCCCTGAGTTTAATTCCCAGTACCAAAAAAAAAAGTCTTATTTATTGTTCTATTTCAACATATTACCCAATGCCTAGAATTTGAAAATAGAAGTCAATTTTTGGAGAATCAACTCAAGATTGCTATATAACCTTTAGTCTTTTAACAATCCATTGGAGATTCTATTCATTTATTTTCATAATGATATGAATTTTACTGTTATTGTGTTATATAACTTTGTTTATATGTACTGTTGGACTATAGTAGGTCTTCAGTAAATGAATATAGTATAGTAGGTCTTTAGTAAATGAGGACTATATAGGAAAAATACAGGGAACAAAAACATTATCTATTCAAAAGGAGAATTTTCTCTGCTCAGAGAAATGAATGAGTGAAACTAGTCCACAAATGAATAAAGAACACATACAGAAAAAAAGACTAATGACAGATTGAAACTTCAAAGCCAGTATATTGGCGGGGGGAAGCAAAACAGAACTAGAGAACCAAAACCCAAATGGGTGAAGAACTAACAACAAAATCAAATGAACACTGGACAGGAAATGCCCATAAATCTAAGGAATGCTTCTGATTCAGAAAGAGCAAAAGATCAGCAAGGAAGGAGATAGGTGGTGAGGAATGACAAAGACTGTTCTTTGATAAAAGTGGCTTAGCTGTCATAATTCCAGAAGTATTACTCTTTTTCAGATAATAAAGGAGACTGATGGAGATGAGATGTGGAGAACACAGGCAAAAGTCCTCTCAGTGTGAGGAGTTGATGTTGAAAGCTATGGATGTTGAGTATAGATAAGTGATTAAAAATTAAACATTAACTTATCTTAACTGAACTCTCAAAAACATTTGGAATTTATAAGACATAAAAATGTTTTAGTTAATAGCTCAATAGAGGCTTTCGAAAAATATTCAGATATACAGTTGTTTCTTTTTATATAGGAAGTATTTAGGAATTTATATTAACATGTAAATATATATTTACTTATCTGTGCATATGCATAAATATGTAATGTGACTAATCCAACAGAAATAGAAAAGCAAAAGAATATTTCTAAAAGAATGGCAATTGTGCCCATGCATATTAAACGTTTAATTGTAATTGTTGCAGTTATTTTAAAAAGTAAACATATAGTTGTTATTGCTATAACTCTATTGTAATGTAATTGTCACTCTTATGCAGGATGCAAATGAGGCCTGGATTCCTTGAAAATGGCCCCAGATAGGCTACATTAGAGTGGTTTGAAATCATACATCAACTTTATTTTCATTTCTACCATCATTTCCTCCCCGTATCTATAGCTAATAGATACATGCACCTAGATATCAATCACATTGGTGGCTCCAACTCTAAACTCGTCATCTTACCCACTAGATGTGGATTTCTTGTGCACATTCTTTCATTTTTTCTAAATTTACTCTCTGTAAAGTTCTGTCTAACATTTCAATTAAACACACACATGCACACATGCACAAACACACCCAAAAACAAAACTTTGATATCTGAGTGATATTGGTTAGTCTGTTATATTCACAGATTTCTGTGTTTTTCACAATATTTATCACTATCTAATTATGTCCACAGCCAACTAGGTCTCCTCATCTCACATTCCTACTAAAACACAGTTGTATATAACTCATGAAATCCAGACTACTGATAAATAGTTCTTAAGAAGACATTGGTTATCAGGCCTAATTATTTTCCTGTATTTATTATAATTACTTCCATAAAAATGTGCCATTACAATCTTTTTGATCCAAAGTTTATAAATTTAAGTCACTCATCTTCTCCACTTTCAATGTATCGATACATCTTTCATATATTGAGGAGTCAAATTACATCACCTGTTCCACTGTTTATTTAAATTCAGATTAATAATATAAAAACTTCATTAATTCCACAATAACAAAGGAGTGATGCCCAATTTTTTTACTGATAATGAAAGTCTCAAAATGTATTTTAAAAATATATCCTGCATTTTCCAGACATCCCCAAAGTTAGGTGTGCTCATGTAGCTGAGTTCCAACCAATGGCACTTCATCTGGAGAGGTGTGCCTCATTTCCAGGACTGGTCAGGGAAAAATCCCAACATTTGATTCTCTCTGATCTTTTCCTGCCTATTGCTGGATGAAAACGCAAAGTATCATCTTGGAAGACCCATACTAAAGATGGCAGAGTCTCCATCAGAGAAACTTCCTATACCTTTAACATGTCTACCAATTAGACATCAATCAGAAATATATATCTACTTTAGATTTTAAGGTTTACCTGTTACATAACGTAATATTACTTAACTAATATCAAGTAAACTCACTCTTTCTCTCTCTCTCTCTCCCTCCCTCTCCTCCCCACCACCCTGCCCTCTGATGCTTTTGCATGCCCCCACATATATGTTTGGATACTCTTTTCCTAGTCAAAGTAATTTCATACCTGTTTCCCATTATATCTATATATCTGTATCTATATATGACATATTGTAAAAGACATACTTTGTCCTGTGTATATTGCATATCTCACAGAAACAGGGAGTTGTAGACCAGCACAGTACATTATTCCTCCCTAAAATCAAAGCTGATTGAACAAATCAGGGACCAAACTGAGTCAATTCTATTTTCTCTCCCAAAGTAGGACAGAGACCAGTTGGATATTGACAGTAACCCAAGCTGAAATAAGCCTGGAGACAGCATTTAGAAACAGTCATAATGGACCTGGTAAAAGAGAAGCAGAGAAAACAGATATGTAAAGTGAAAAAAAAAAAAAACACACATAAAAAATATGACACAAGGACAATCAGAAACAAGCAATCATTTTCCCTCATACAGAGACAGAGGGAAGCCTAACAGCTTCTCATCTCAGTGATTTTTCAGTCCTTGTTCCAGGATCCAGGAAGTCCAAATATAATGTTGGCAGTGGTCTGGATGTGATACCCATGTGTTCTTCCACTTAATATTGTCTTTCATTGTAAGCCACTTAAATTTGGCTTCTGTAGCATCCCAGTGGCCATTTGCTAAGGAACTACTCCAAGCTTTTGGTCCATGTGTCTGTGTTGGATCTGTTTCCTCCCAGGAAATGTCCACCTATTAACTTCTACACTTTTCTATCACACATATTCTTAATGATTTTTTTAGAACTATGTAAAACTAATATGAAAGGCTCATTCTTTATTATCCAAATTATCAAAACACATTTCTATCAGAAGTGGAACGAGACTTAAATTTTGAGGACATTCTAGGTAAGAATGAAAAGTTGTAAATACTAATATTTCAAAATCTGATAAAGGAAGTGTTACACAATTTAGAAAACTGGTGGAATAAAATTATGATCACGTTTGACAAATTAAAATATAAGCAATATGAAAAAAAGAATGAAATATTCACACTAATGTATGTCATGTTTCATCATAAGCATGTGTAATGGGTTTAGTTAATTAAAATGCTTCAAATTCAAATCATAAAGGGAATTATTTTTACAGCTTCACAATAGTATACATGTAGTTTCTTTTTTATTGAGTCTTTTTAGTTACGCATGACAGTAGAATCCATTTTGATATAATTATACGAGCATGGAATATATATTATTCTAATTAGAATCACATCCTTGTGGATGTACACAATGTCAGGATTCAGTGTGTTGTACTCATATGTCTAGAAAGGAAAGTTATGTCAGATTCTTTCCACTGTCTTTTCTTTTCTTAGCTTCTCTCCCTTCCTTCCCTTCATCCCCTTTTGTCTAATCTACTGAATTTTTATTCCCTCCCCTACTTATTGTGAGTTAGCTTCCTCATATCAGAGAAAACATTCAAATTTTGGCTTTCAGGGACTTGCTTATTTCACTTAGCACGATAAGTGAAATAAGATCCTTCCATTTACTGGTGAATGTCATAAAGTCATTCTTTTTAATGACTGAGTAATACACCATATGTGTATATTTACCACAGTTTCTTTATACATTCATCAGCTGAAGGGCCCCAGGTTGGCTCCAGAGCTTAGCTATTGTGAATTGAGCTGCTGTAAACATTAATGTGACTGTGTATACTGATTTTTAACTCTTTTGGATATATATGAAACAGTGAGATAACTGGGTCAAATGGTTTCATTCCTAGTTTTTTTTCTTTTTTTCATTTCTCAAACATGCTTCTCTTTAAAAAATTATTATGCATAGAAACATCATTGAAAGGAATTTTTGTTCTAAACTTGACACCTCCTAACTTCTAGTGTTGAACTTATGTATTTTAGCATGGTCCTAGGTCCTGTTCTAGGTATTTCTGCCTGACAGGAAACATACTGATATTGAGAGATCTTTACATTAATTAGATTTATAATCATGTTTATTATTTCTTGTTATTACCTTCTCCCTCCTTCTTGCATTCACCATCTTAAGTACCATGAATCTGGGCCAATCACCAGTTGATATTTCAACAATACCAGCTCAACCTTCCTAAGCAAGATTTAGAATGAGGCAAGGGTTTAAGAAGAAATTAAGGCTTGGAGACATTCATTATCAGATACTGGGTCATATGACAGCCAATAAATAGTTTTAGAAGGGCAACAAACTTCCTAAGTTCAAAACCCTCTTTGTCAGTCTCTACCCTTGTATCCAAGAAGATGTAAATGGCTATTAACTCTGAGGAGCAACATAGAGGGGTACAGTAAGATGTCTCAGGGGCAGATGGTAGTTCTTGTTTGGGAAAGTGTTAATAGGAACATGCTCAGGCCATAGAAAGTGTGAGCCCTGAAAATATCACCTAAATAGGGCAGGGTTCACTGTGATCTATCTCATGAACCAATTCCTGAAGACATTATAATACAAAAGAATTGAGTAGAAAAACCCTGTAACACTGTCCATTGTCAGGAGTGTGGAGCAGAATCAGAAGAACATTGACTGAGCTAAACTTACTATATCATTACCAAAACCTGTACATGAATACGGGATATTTTGTGCTAACAACTATTTAAACATAATAGGTCCACAAATGTTTTCATATCTGCCAGGCTAATGTTTAATACCATCTGCTGCTCTCTTCCCTAGAGATATCATGATTAATAATTTGAGTGATGCTCACATGTAAGAAGAATCAAGCAAGCTCAGAGATAGTGGACTTTTCTATTCAAAGCTATTTCAACATTACCATCTGGAATCTTGCTATTTTGGCTTTTGTTCTGTTTCTGCTACCTTGTGTCCAAGTCTTAAGAAGACTTAAATTTCCTCAGCAGATTGGAGCCAAACACAGCATTAATTTAGGACTATAACACATTCACACTGGTTTCATGTTCTATTCTTTCCAACCATTTCCCCCACACTTTACCAGAGGTAAAGCCCTACAGCTATGACAAAAGGACATAAATTCCTGAAACCCTGAGGCTAATTTGGGGTTGTAAAGTTTTTATGTCTTGCTTCTGTCTCCATAGCAAGAGAGACTGACCAAATGTACCTTGCAAAGGTTCTCCAAAATGTCTGGGCAGAGAGAAGGTTGATTGATGCCTGTTTCACAGATATGGAACCCAAGCTTCCAGACCAGGCAAATATTTTTCTCAGAGAGGCTCTGCTGAGGAGTCATTCCTGCAAACCATGGACTTGGCTTCCTTGGAAAGAAACAGAGTCACGGAGAAGCCAAACAAATAAAGGATTTTACATTTCAAATGCAGTGTCTCATATGGAATAAATTGTAAAGAAGTAATCATGATACCAGAAGTCAAAGATTTAATAAGACTCCATTTGCACCCCACAAACAGAATTAAGAGTAAACTTGATATGCCAAACAAACAAAACAGTGCATGAGTGTTTTCCTTATGTCACTGTTGTTCATCTGTTTACTTTTACAAAGGGGATAAAAATTTGTGCTCTGTACACTTGAACTCTTGTGAACAAATGTGTGTAATAGAGTGAATGTGATGCAGGAGGAATAACTTTTAATATTTTCATCTTTTCTGCACTCTTCAACAGTTTGTCAGTCATATGATACAGTAGTTAGAAATTTTGCTTTATCATCAAGAAAATTCATGCCTTCATAGCTCAGTTTAATTTTTATCTCTATTTGTAGCATTGGAGCTGAGGACAACTTGTAACATTTGAAAGCTGAGATTTTCCTCTGTGAATTTAATTTAATTTTATATTTTGCTCAGCATGGTGTATATATAGACTGATCCATTTAACTTTCAGCTTCTCAAGCATTTTCCTCCTATTCTTGTGATTGGGTCTCTTAGGTTATTGGCAAAAGCTTAAGGAGAATATTCCCTGAGTTTCTTTTCAATGAAGAAAAGTGGTGGTGGGGATTATCCATAATAACCCGAATTATGAAACAAAGTATCATTTTTAGAATTTAAAATTATTGGTCTTGTTTTCAATTTTCACAGTTATGCAAAATGAAATGGAATTTAACATAAAATTCAGTACATAAAGAACACCTCTTAACACCTAATAGTCTGTGCTCTGTGCAGTAAAATCTAATGCGCTTTGAAATTAAATTATTTTACTCTCCACTGATGGCAATTACATTAAAGATTGAAACAAATATGTGTTGTTATTGCTAGTGTTCATAATCACTCATTCTCCTTTATCAACTCTGATTGGATTAGTTCAGAACTTGTGACATATTTTGTTTCAGTTTGTCAAATAATATTTAAAAATTTATGAATGCAAATAATTCAAGGATGCCTATATACATACTTTGGGTTTAAACTACCTTTATTTACTCCAAGTATAAACCCTGACTCTTTCAAGGCTAACAACTACCTTCAATATTATGTTTATAATTTTATTGAGTTTTTTTAAGTTACAATTTTATCTGACATGTATGCCATATTACCTCATTGCCCTTATTTTAAAGGTTCATACGATAATGTCATTCTGTATCTAGTCTTCTTTTACAGGCTTTATTTTGCCCAATCTTGTTCCTGAAATTCATGTTTTTTAAGTGGCAGATGGTTGAAGTTTGTTTATTTTCATTGCTATAAAATATTGCAATGGATGACTCTACTACAATTTATTTATCCATTCTCCAATGATTAAAATTCGTGTTGTTTTCAGCTTTTGTTTTGTTTTAGTTTGGTTATTACAAATAATACTACTATAAACTGCATTTTGCATGTCTCTTGGTTCATATGTGGTAGAGTTCTTTAGTAAAATGTCTTTGATAGAGATGCACAACTAAAACAAAATCACATTGTGGCCAGGACAATATTTTGAAGAACTCTGCAGAGTGTAGAATATTTCCTTCCTTGCAAACTGACAACTTCACATGCTATTATTTCATTGATGCTAACAGAAGCCACAAAACTCCCAAGTCAGAGACAAAGGATTTCAATATTCATGGCAAAAGCAGCAACCACAGCTTCCCATTCGCTGGTGTCAATATTCTGTGTCCCTAAATCCCACAGGTATAACACACAGGGCACAGGACAGATGTCTGAACATACAGTGGTGGGTTGTGTTAGAAGAGAAAAACACAGAGCTTAGGAGATATTCTGTTTATACAGTAAGCATGCACTTTGTCTTGGGGGAGATATTATCTCATCTTTCAAGGTCATTCACTGCAAACATAGCCCTTAGAGTGGCCTGGGAAGAGAGTGATCAGGGTTTTAAACTCTTGACACATCCATCAAGTATATGCAGGGAAATCAGGGACCCAGGTGGATGCTTCTCCTGACAAATGATTTTATGATGCTATTACCCTCAATACATTAGATAAATATTTGTTTTCTCTATTCTATTTCTTCATTTCCAAAATTCTCTTCATAACATCAAAATTATTTCACAAATTTATATGTAGTATCTTTCAATATAAAAGTAAACAAATTTTAAAAAATAAACAAAAATCACTCTGACTGAAAGCATAATTGCTGGTTCATACTCAGCCTTACCATACATGTGGCTAATTTTTTGAAGTGATTTTTCAGCTATTTATCATTCTCTTTCTGATAGGAGTGCTAAGATCTCCTTATTATGTATTTTTACCTCCACTTGATTTTGTGAGACATTTTTTTGATAATCAAGAAGTACATAATTATATCTAATTTGGTTAAAATTTTCATTTTGTTAATGACAAGGTGATTCATCATTGTCACATATATGTAGCTCATTTATGTTTAATTTTCTGTTTAATGCCTGCTTATAACTTTGACACATTTTAAGACTGAGATACTTGTCCCTTTCAATGAACTTTTTATATTAATCATTTGTGAATATTGTGATACCTTATATTGTTTGGTATTCTATTTTCATTCAATTTCTGGTGTCACTTGATAAATGGAATTCCTTTTATGATTTCAAGTTTTCCATTTTAAAGTATAAGTTAATAATTTTTGGCATGCATAGGAAATCATTCTAGACCCTTAGTCATAAAGATATTCTCCTAAATTTCCTTTAAAAATGTTAAATACCTTAAACATTTAAATCCTTAATATATCTAAACTGATCAAAATAGTCAAATGAATTAAATATCTAGAGAAAAATGTGAATACAACCTATTCAAAATAAATTGTGAATATTCTTAAGAAAGAATCAATATGACCTAAATAAAAGGAAAATATTTATGGGTGAAAGACAGTGTATAAAGAAACGAATTATCTCCACCTTTACCTATACATTCTACTGTAATCCCTAGAAAACTTCCTGCAATAAGAAATCTTTTTGTTCTTATTGTTGATGAAATTATCAAATTGATTATAAAATTCATCTGCATAAACATTAAATAAAAATAGCCAATTAAACTTAAAACAAAAAATACAAATGTTGGAGGCCCCAGATCCAATATGAAGTGATTGATAGTAAAGCCTTAATCTATGAATGAAATCAACCAATATTCCCTACAATTCTGCCATGCTAAATTATGACACTTATCCTTTGACTCTCAAAACACATATACAGAAATATCATCCTCACTTAATAAGCAATATTTATTTTTAGTTATACTTTTGTTCTATACGTATGACTTTACATAGTCACATTTAAAAATTTGTAAGCACAGTGCATCAGTTTTATCAATTCAAGAGCAAAGAAATTTATTAAGATTAGAATGATTTATTAAATACATTCAATAAAAGTCAGCATTTGGCAATCAGGAAACTCTGATTTTATTAAATTTTATTTATTCCATGAATAAAATTTGTGTCTCATACTTACATATGTATCTTAAATATATCTATTGATATTGACAAATAAAAGAACAAAAGAAAGAAAATGGCAGCCATTGTTGCCTAAAGAAAGGAAGAGAGTATATTTCTTTGTGGGAAATGTTTGTGAGATGAATAACTTAAGATTGTGAAACCAATGAGATTTTTGAAACATTCAGAAAAAGATGTGAATACATTTTTTATTTGTCAAAGGAATGAAAGGTCAACAGAGTGTGGATGGGAATAAAATAGAAGATACTGCTGCAAAACTCAGGTCTCTTTACCCCATACCTTGGGCTCATTTGGTGATTTGTATAACCTCCCTGGCCTGTGTAGACACCCCAGTGTGAGATCCCAGTCCTCTGCCTCACTTCCAAAGAGTTCTGACCTTTCACTACTGACTGATGGGCTGAGTTCATTCTTCCAACATAATCAACACATCTCCTTTCCTTATACCTGGAGTGCTTTCCCAACCTTGTATCTGGTATAATTTCAAATCCACAGTTGCATTTTGGCATCTTTATAAATACCTCCAGGTTTTATTAGTTCACAGAGCCCATGTGTTTGTACTGTATATTCTTCAATATATTTTTCCTGATATTATCTGTACTCTCCCTCTTAAGTGTATGTTCTAATATTTTTTGTGCATATTTTGCCAAGCCAATGTAATTGGGATTTTCTGTCTCACAGTAACTTTAAGACATTATAAAAAACAAAAACATAATACCCAAATCTAATAAATACATATGTTGAAAATAATTTTTTTAAAAAGTCAGTGAAACTCATTTTCAACCCAGTTAAATGTATCTGCTGTGGTGGTCCTGCCATGTCGGATCATTAGACTTCTCAGTTTAGTCGGAGCAATTTTTCTGGAGCACCATGATACCTGCCCTGATTAAGTGTTCCTATGGGTGGTGTGGAAACCATTCCTCGCTTGGTTCATGTTGTTTATACAGAGCTACTTCTTAATACTTTTAATGTTGAGAATTTGATATTAGTGGAATTGAGGAAGTGAAATTATTAGGGTGTCCTTAAAGTCCTTTTCCACAAATGAATGATTGATTGAGGCAATGAAATAAAGGAATAAGTTTATCTGCTCAATATAGCCCATCATTTTTGATGAATGTGACTCAACTTTCTTTAAGAAGTCAAATTCAGCACTGATACCAATTTGTGAATTTTATAGAGAAAGAAACTGTAAGATATGTTATAAAGGTGACCACAGAAGCAACTAAATGAGGCCAGAAGATTCAAAACCTGAACTGCACTGGATACAATATAAAGTAGATGTTGTCTAATATTCAGACATTCACAGAATGAAATTTGGCTTTTCCCCTTTGGAGCAATATTTGCTTGCTGTTGACTAAAGTCAGGTAGCAATACTTCACAACACCTCGTTAGCTACCTGCCATGCATTCAGATTAAGGAGCCTCTTTCATGGCTTGACCTTTTCTGGTGTGCTGGGCTGGCTTGGAACAGCCTGAGGTGCATGGTGTGTATTTCTTCCTGACTACACATTAAGCGACACCATATTAGAGCCTGAAATTAGCCATGATGAGTAGTTACACTCTACAGGTAACAGAGACCTATTGTTATGCATTTATCACAACACCATAACTTGTGTCCCATTGTTGGGCTGTGAAAACCTCTCTAATTCCACTAAAGTGTCTGTAATAATTTTGTCATCAGAGTGTTATATTCACCTGATCAGTACACAAGTAATGAATTATCATAGGATCATTGTAAGTCACTTGAATTTATGGTGTCCAAATTATACCAAATACATCCCGACACACATACATACGTCAAAGAAAATAGATGAATCTATTCAGAACAGGGTCCACACGATTCCCATGCCTATTTTGTATTATAGCGTTTAGCGTGTTAGTTCCACAAGCCTTGTCCCTGTATGATCTGTTCAGATCCTGTTGGAGGAATGACACCTTTTCTAGATTCTCAGCTCTGCCACTAGGCAGTTTAAGCAGTTGTGTGAACCTGGGCATAGATCAACTAACAAATACAAGCCTTGGTCATCTTACTTATGAAATAGGAAAAATGGAACTTGCCTGTGCTTTATGAAAATTAAATAAAATAATGCTTTTGAAGTAATTATCCCGAGATATTATCTAGCAGTTATTAAATGATGATAGTTTGTTTTGTTATTGTAAAACTATCATTATTATCATTATTGTTACTACCACCATTTTTATAACCGTTAATTCATTATATGACTTAAGTGATTAGTTTTCTCCAAAAAATAAATATGAATAGAGGGTACAAGAGTGGTATATCTTTCCTTTCACAAATGATGTTTAGCCAAGAGACCTGTGAAAGCAGACCAATCTGGAACTGACAATGACATCTCTATGGTGATATTGGGTCACCCAGTCCCCCTATCTTTTCATTTCCAAACAAACTGCAGAAAATAAAAACAAAGTTGTCTTTCGACAGGTGCAAAGCCATGAGCCTTGTGAAAGTGAAATGTGATTTAGCTGGAGGTTGTTGGGATGAAGCAGGAATCCTGGAAGCTGAGGTAGAGTGTCACTTGGCTGACTCTTAGTTTATCCTCCATCTGGGCTCTTCCAGTGGCTGAGGCAGGCAACCAAAGCCATAGGGAAAAGCAATAGACTGAATATTTGTCCCTCCATAGTTCAGATATTGAAATCCTAAGTCCCAGGGTGTTGATTGCTCTAGGGGTTTTGGGGGAAGGATCTAGGCCATCAGGGCAGAACTTTCATGAATGGGATCAGTGCCTTTATAAAATAAGTCCCCAGAGAGCTCCTCCACAATCTTTTCATTATGAAAGGATGTTATCTTTCCATTAAGAAAGTTGCAATCTGTAGCCCTAAGAGTGCTCTTATCACAACCCAACCAACCAACCACACTGGAACCCTGATCTTGAACTTGCAGCTTCTAGAGTCGTGAAGATAAATTTTGGTTGTTTATAAGCCCCTCAATCTACAGCCATTTGTTAGAGCAGCTGTAACTGATGAAGACAGGAAGGCTGATTTACAATTAGAGAAGAAGGATACTTGTGTGGCCATGGAGAGATCCTAAAATTTGTCTCTTCATGAACATATACCAATCCCTAAAATGATCTCACCATCACGACTGCTTATTAAATTACCTTCTTGTATTGAACAAGATATCTTTACTCCTTTTTTATGGCTGAAAGCCTCTGTCTAAGCCCCAGAGTTCCAGCTTTCTTTCCAGGAGTTCCAAAAAATTTTCCCACTATATGCCAGGATCACACCAGATGCATCCTCTACAAAATCTCCCAGTTGCCCTGTATCACAGGATTCATTCTCTCCATTTTTTTTTCCTTGAGGACAGGTGATGTTACTCACCCACTGTCACCAGCTTTCAATGGCATAGGAGGGATTTTTTTATAAAGATTTCTTTGTTTCAAAGCACCTGTGTTTCCCACCACAGTTCACAAGCTCCAATAGCCAGGGTGGATAAAAACTGGAAGATCCCAGAAGTCATTCTAAATAATCCAAGTGACTCTCTTAAGGGCTGTAATTAAAGTTTCTCTGTTCAGAAAATTCTTTGTGAAGTGTAAGGGGGAAAAAACTCACCTTCAACATCTGTAGCTGATGAACGGTGTCCCAAGAGAGAAAAACCCAGACAAAGGAGACCCTTGGGAAAGGCAGTGTCTGGCAGAGGTAGGGAGGAGTGTGGGTGAAAAGAATATCGTTCCTAAGAAGAAAGAAAGGGATATTTTAGACAGGCCTGGAGCTTATTCGCTGGTGGCTGGTGGCTGGTGGAAGGAGCTTTCTTTTATAGGTGATGGGCAAGGATCCTTTATAATTAGGGAAATGTGTGTGTGTTCCAGTCTCCCATTCTTTACCTACAACTAATATGTTGATGAATTCCCAAATCCAGAGGTTAGGTCAGAGGAGTGAGAGGAACTTACAGTGTTATTGCATGCATAAGATGGTTAAAGTAATTGAAAAATTAAAAGGAGAACTTTCCTTTTTCTGGTTGTATTTGTGGGTCCTGGTACTTTTAGGGTAATGCCAGCTATATGCCCTGGTGGGAGCTGCCTGTTTCATTGGTTGTGAAGTTTGATTTTCTGATTAAAACTGATGATTATACTATATATATTTAGTTCTATTTCTTCTTCTTTTAAAAAAATGAAACCATTCATTAAAGTGACTATAGTAAATTTGGAAGAATTTGACTAGTTTAATTGGTTAGCTAGTTAATCTGTCTCCTGATTTGCTCTGACTTGCTCTGTAGACCACAGATATAAGAAGAGAGCCCACCTAAGAAGCTTCAGTGTGAAAAAAATAAGTAGCTTGTTTTCTGAATTCATTTATACTTGGCTCCCCTTGTGATTTGTCCACCCTGATTTCTGACCTAGAGGGATTAGAATTGAGTTTCTTATTGTACCTAGCTTGTATAAAACAAATTTTATAAAATAAATGTAGATTTTCTTTGGATCCAAAATAGATGATCCTTTTGGCTTAGCATTTCTAAAAGGAGGAGGAACATCTAATAGTAGCTAATCCTGTACACTCAGCAGTCAGATCTGGTTTTGAATCCTCTTATAACTACAACATTGAGCAAGTCACAGATCCTGTCTAAGGAACTGGCTTCGTATCTGGAAAATGTTGATAATATTAGTCTTCATACTAATCCACAATAACCCCAAATGTATATGAATGAGGCTATGAATTTTGAATATGATTATGTGCACAAAGAACTTGGGAACAGTGCTGTGCATGAATAAGCATTAAATAAATACTACCTTCCTGGTCATTATTTTCCCTCATTTATTTTTTCCTGTTTCCCTTTGTTTATTTCTTCCTATCTTTTTGTACTTTATACATCACATGTTCGCCACCTCAATTATACTGGATTTTTAAATATAAAGCAGAGGAGACCACAAAAAATCATTTAAAGCATATTTGCCATTGTCCCTAAGACAAAGAACTGAATTTCTAGGACTCATCCCTCCCCACTTCTGGAATTCTGCTTCAGTTACCATTAACCCTTCCTTACAGCAGCCATTGACAACAGAACTATCTTAAGTATAGCTAATTCAGGTGAAGTTTCACTATCTTAAATGCCTCAATTGATAGCTTAATATCATCAGGGACTGACAGATCATCTCTGTGACGTTTGAAATAAAACCGGTTGTTTTAGTCAGCTTTTTTGTTCCTGTGACTAAAGGATCTGACCAAAACAACTATAGAGGAAAAGTTTATTTGAGGGTTCACAGTTTCAGAGGTCTTAGTCCATAGAAGGCAGATTCCATTTCTCAGGGCCCAAGATAAGACTGAACATCATGGAGGAGTATGTAGCAGAGGGAAGCAGCTCATATCATGGTGATCAAAAAGCAGAGAGACTCCACTGTCCAGATACAAAATATATACCCTATAACCACACTCCTAATAAATCACTTGCTCCAATCACACCCCACCTGCCTCCACTTACCATTCAGTTAATCACATCAGGGATTAATTCACTAATAAGGTCAAGACTTTCACAACCCACTCATTTCTCCTCTGAACCTTCTTGCATTGTCTCACAAGTGAGCTTTTGGGGGGCACCTCACATCCAAACATAACACTGGCATAACACACAAATACGAATATTGTATGTCCATTTGGTAAGAAGGTGTCATTTACCCTCATGTTATTACAGGGAGAGATTCCATTCCAGGAGGATAGAATCGAACAGAATTGGCATACTTCTAACTATATAATATCATGCTTCCCTTTTTTTCCTTCTGGAAGAAAGTTGACAAGTAGGATCTTAAGTTCTGGAATCTATGGGTAATTAGGAGAAAGTGTGTGTGTTCCAATCTCCCATTCTTTACCTACAACTAATATGTTGATGAATTCCCAAATCCAGAAGTTATGTCAGAGGAGTGAGAGCATTTAGTATTTCTAAAATGCTAAATGAGTAAGAGACTGGCCTATAAATTTTTCTTCTTTCTTAAATTTTCCTGAATATCCATGGATGAGTTTTCTAGATAAGTCCTTTCTCTATAATGTATTTTCTATTAAAAGCATCAGTTTATTTTTCTCAATAAAAGAATTTATGACTACTAGTTGTATCAAATTTACATTGAATGCCTCAACCATTTAAAATTCTTTTACTTAGCTAAGAATATCTTTGTGATTTCTCCTTTGCTATTAGGCAGAACATAGCTCAATCAGTGCTTTTTCAAACTCAGAAAAGAGAAGCATACTTTGTACAATTTTATTTCATAAGAATCACTTTTCTTTCTTTAATTTGTGCATGAATATAAGACATCTTGGTGTTCTGGAATCAAGGCCCAAATGCTATTTAACAAAAAGACTTAAAATTGACAACTGCAAGTTCAAGTTTGCTCAATCTGCAGCAGTGAACTTGGGTCTGATTAGCTCCTTTGGTAAGATAAAAAGAGTTCTCCAGGCAAAGCTGGGATGTATGGTGTGCAATGTCATGATTCAAAGAGGAAAGCTGTCCCTTCAGCTTTGGAAAGCATTATACATCCATTGTCGAGACAATTGCAATACAGAAATCATGATTCCCATTGCAATTCATGTGCATATTTATGGCAATAAAGACAAAACAAAAAATGATTTGAATTTCTTTTATATTTGTGATAAATCCAGGTTTTCATAGAACCTAAGCACTGAAAATACATGTCACTGAAACTACCTTTTATTCAGTCTACCCAATCTTTAAAGCCTATCTTTGAAATTTCTATGGGTATATGGATGTCAGATAAGAGTCCTGATGCAGGAAAAAACACTGGGGAAAGTACAAGGTAGTGAAGAATTGCAGGGTGAGTATATAAGAAATCAGGACTTGCCATATTGGATAAGGTATCCTAGCAAAGTTCAGTGGTAAATATAGAGAGGGCAGTCAGAACAACATACACTGGGTATGAGAAATGGGTTTGCAATTTTATATTTTACATTTTATTGAAAAATCAAAATTTAACAAATTATATCAGATTGTTACACTCTAAAAGACAATTAACTATTAAATTAATAGAAAAGAAAATGTTATACAGCAAAATATAATCAATTAAAAGGTGCAAAATAAGAAGAAAAAATAAAAACTAACAAATAGTATGAAGATTCATATTTACGAAATAATCATTTAATTAAATATAAAATTATGTAATAAAGAACTATAGCTGAGCTGGGGAAGGAGTGAAGTGAACACATTTTGCAAGTACCCACCTACAATGGAAGTATAGAGGAAAACTAAATGTCAAAAGAGTTAAAGTTTTAGAACATATCACATTCAAAAAAGAACAAAATTTTGCTATCTTAATATTAAAAATGCATCTTTCAGTGCAAGTTATATTACCAGAAATAAGGAAGAGTTAAAAATTATTAAATGTTTAATTAGCAAGAAAATAAAGTTATTTCAAGTGTATACACCTATTAAGACAGCTCAAAATTATAGCAAATGTTAACACAAGTATCAGAGCTATAAACATACATAAAAATCTATAATCAGAGTAAAATGACTTTTTCAGTAAACAAAGAAAACTAATAAAAATAATGATTACACTGACATAGGAGTTTTAAAGAATAAAGATAAATATTGCCTAATTTATACCAAGGGAGCACTATCCCCAAGAACTCTAAAACTTACTCTTTTTAAAGAATTATAAAATGTTTACCCCAAATCAATTATATGTTGTCACAGACTGATCTCCACTGCCTTGAAAGAAATGAAATCATCAACATTGAATTGAACGTTATTTAGCCTCAATGCAACTGATAAACCATCAATAGAAAATCCCTATATGTTTTCAAATTCAAAAATACAAAAATTCTTTCAGGTTCCAGTTCTGCCGTTTACTCCAGACCCCTGAGGATATCCTATCGCATTCAAAGTTTCTCAGTAATTCACAGATTTGGTCAGAGCATATATAAATAGTTTGGAGCCCCCCCCACCCCTTTCCTGAATATTTTCCCCTTTTCTAGTTATACTAGCCCAAAGCTTTGTCTTCTATGTCAACTGAACCTTTCTATCACTCTGGTCACCTGAATTAAGAGCACCACTTTCAGCGGACTGCCACAATTTTTTCAGGGTATTTCCCATCTTTCAATGATCTGCACCCTCTAAATTCTGCATGGGTTGCCTGTGATTATTGCTTATTTACTTATTTAATGCCCTTAAGCACCACTTTTTAAATTTTTTAAAAAGAAATTGTCCTAGTTTTGAGATTCTACCATTATCAGAAACCAGAAGTCAAGACATAATATTTGTTTTTGTTTCTATAATTTTAATGTCCATCAATTTGTTATATTTTCAAGATGAAGTCTACATTTTTTTAATAACAGAGACCTAGATCTGTTCCTTTTGATTTTGCTCTGCAGAGGTGATCTCTGTCTTTCCATGAAATATCTGATCCAGAATTTCATAGTTTTTTTTTTTTTTTTAATTCCGAATGTGTCAGAAAGATTTTCTTTTGCTTGTGGTCTAACATGATTTTTATGCTAACAAAGAACTGGCTTTGTTTAACTATCTTGGAATTCAAATAGGCTGCCAATATTTTAAAGTATTTATTCTTCTTTATTCACATTTTTTGGTAGTAAAGGGAAAATACATTTGATAGATTTTTATTGAGATCATATTATTTAAAAGTTGACTAGAATTCTATGTTCTTATTTAAGTTTCTGATAAATAAAGAGTACAGAGTAGGTATATTTGGTCAATATATAATTGTATGATTGCGCAAAAAATTTGTTACAGACACTGAATTCTTTGAACCGTGGATTGAAAGACATTAAAATGTAGCATTAGAGTACTGTTTAATACCTTTTAATACCATTGAAATTGGATAACTATAGGATCTATCAGATTAGATCATATGAGATTTCATAAGTTGTTTGCCAGTAATAGGGAAAAATGGCTCAATACTCCATAGAGGTTGGCAGTCCTGATATTATTATACATACTTACGTACACTCACTTATCATATGTATTATATATACGTTATATACTTCAACTGCCCTTAAAAAACACACATGCCAGGTTTTAATATTTACTTCTATGGGAATGATGATGAAAATAAATATTTTCAACAGAGCTTTTTAAAATGTGAATGTCAGGAATACAGACAACTTCCAAGAGCCAATTTGTTTCAAGTGTTTTGATTGTGAGAGGTTTATGTTTTGATTGTGAACAGAAAACAATGTTTATATGTCTTCATTTATAAAATTTTCTGATTTAAAATAGTTTGACTTTATTTATTTCAGAATGGATAATGGAATACAAGATGCCATATGTATCAGGAAGAGATTCTAGATAGGAGCATCTTAATTTATAGAATTAGAATGTGGAAAACTATCATCTAATGTCAAAAAATCAAAGTAAGCATAGCTATTTTTTTCTATTTCTGTGGAAAATAGAAATTACCATAATTTTTTCAATTAGAGTTTCCTCTTTTAAAAAATAGAATTTTGTTTTATTGTCCTTTTTTTGTGGAACTGATCTCCGTTTTTTTCTATTTTTGTTAAACCTGTCTCCTCTTTTCTTTTTCTTTTTTTTTAAATTTATATATGACAGCGGAATGCATTTCAATTCTTATTACACATATAGAGCACAATTTTTCATGTGTCTGATTGTATACACAGTATATTAATACCAATTCGTGTCTTTATACATGTACTTTGGATAATAATCATCATCACATTACAACATCCTTAATTACCCCATGCCCCCTCTCTTCCCCTCCCACCTCTCTGCCCTATCTAGAGTTTGTCTATTCCTCCCATGCTCCCTCTCTGTATTCCACTATGAATCAGCCTCCTTATACCAGAGAAAACATTCGGCATTTGGTTTTTGGGGATCGGCTAATTTTACTTAGAATTATCTTCTCTCATTCCATCCATTTGCTTTCTTTTCCTTTCCTTTTCTTTTCTTTTCTTTTCAGTTCTCTTCTATTTTTTCTTTTTCCTTATTTTGCTCCATCTTCAACACATGAGAGAAAACATTCAACCTTTGAATTTGTGAACCTGGGTGTTTTTGTTTAGCATTATGTTCTACAGTTTCATATATTTAGCAGCAAATCTTACAATTTCATTCTTTATTATGAATAAACTCCATTGTACCTATCTATTTTCTTTATCTATTGACCTGTGGGTCAAACCTAGGTTGGTTCTCTAACTTGGAATTTTGCTGTTATA
The DNA here is from genome assembly GCF_047511675.1 of Marmota flaviventris. NCBI lineage: Eukaryota > Metazoa > Chordata > Mammalia > Rodentia > Sciuridae > Marmota > Marmota flaviventris. The sequence goes on along the minus strand of NC_092499.1, from coordinate 20,908,197 downwards.
AACATTGATGTGCTTTTATCACTATAATACGCTTATTTTAATTCTTGGGGATAAATACCATGAAGTGGGAAATCTGGTCATACGGTGATTCCATTTCTACTGTTAGGAGGAATTATTGTACTGCTTTCCAAAGTGATTGTACTAATTTTAAGCCCCACTAAGAATGTATGAGTATACTTTTTCTCCACATCCTCACCATCATTTATTATTATTTTTATTCTTGATGATTGCCATTCTAACTGGAGCAAGAGGAAATCTCAACATAATTTGATTTGCATTTCTCTAATTGCCTAGGCTGTCAAAGCCTTTTTAAAATGTATTTATTGACTATTTGTATTTCTTCTTTTGAGAAATTTCAGATTAGTTCATTTGCACATTTATTGATTAGGTTATTTGGTTTTTTGGTGTTAAGTTTTTTGAGTTCTTTATAGATTCTAGATAGTAATCCCTTATAGGAGAATATTTTCTACCATTCTGTAGGACCTCTTTAAGTCAAATTATTTCTGTTTGCTGACGATCTGATCCTTAGAAGACCCAGAAAGCTCTACCAGTAAACTTCTATGGTTGACAGACAAATTCATCAAAGTAGCAGGATATGACAACAATATACAAAAATGAATAGTGTTCCTATACCTCAATATTAAATCTTCTAAGAAAGAAATTAGAAAAACTATCCTATTTACAACAACCTAAAAAATAATTAATAAAATAATATACTTGGGGGAAAAAAGTAAGCAAAGAGTTGAAAGACCTACACAATTAAAACTATAGACCACTGAAGAAAGAACCCAAAGATCTTAGAATATGAAAAGACCTCCCATGTTCTTGGATCAGCAGAGTTGGGTTTGGGAGGGGAAGCAAGTGGGTAAAAGGGGCTATAAAAGGTGGTGGAATGAGATAGACATCATTACTCTAAGTACATATATGAAAACACGAATGTTGTCAATCTACATTGTTTACAACCAGAGATATGAAAAAGTGCTCTATATGTGTAATATGAATTGTAATGCATTCTTCTCTTATATGTAACAAATTAGAAGAAAAAAAAATTTTTTTGAAGTAAACTTGGCAAAGAGGAATAAAGTTTCCAAGGCAGAGAAAGGGAGCAAGAGAGTGAATAATTTAAAAAATAAATTGTATGTTTTCTTATTCTTTCTAGGAGGATTGGAACAAATGCACTGTCATATGAAATTTCTGAAGATGCTTTATTCCTTTTTGTATGATGGATGTCAAATCCAAATATCTGCCATATAATTAATGATTTGCATAAATCATATGAATGAGATAATAGCACCCATCTGGTATGTTGTGTAGGTTGAGTCACTTTGTGCGGTGTTTCTCCATGTGTACTTCCTTGAGCACAAACACTTACCTAAATTATACCATCCTATATTGGAACAAGATTTATTGGAATGTAATTTCAGATTGGGGTAGTGGTGCTTTTGAAAATTTTTGATTAATTATGTGGATTAATTTTAGACAAATTGAAGTTTAACTGTTGAGAGAGCTCATCATTCAATTCAACTGATTTTGTATAAAATATATTTTAAATATCCAGTTTGTGCAAGTAAAAAGGAATGAAATTTATGCCATAAGGAAATTTCTCAGTCTTCCAGGATGTTATAGTATACCTGTAGATAGAAAAATATAAATGAGGTTTCTTAATTAATATTTTAAACAGGACAGATATATCTCTTTAATTTTGATGCAACTATACGAAGTATCATAAAGATTAAAAGGAAGTTAAGTGCCTTCATCGTTTGTTTTGCTAAGAAAGTTTTTCAAAAAAGGGTAACTTTCATTTATTTAATACTTAAGACTTTGTTAAGCACTTAAAACTCTGCTACATTGAAGATAAGAACAAAAATTATTAATACTAATTTTCATAGTTTGCCTGTTAGTATTCCATTTGCCCTACATTTCTTCTAGGCTTCATTTAATCAATTAGTTCATGCATATGGTAAATGAAAATAGAGTATATTTTATAATTCTTATCAATCATGCACATTAATAAACACATGTGGAGACTCATTCACCCCCATAGGCAGTGAAGACCATTTGGGAAAATTCATTTGCCTAACAGATTTCCTCCTGGAGATGGTTTCAGCTGGTGACACATGCATTTGAAAGCAAGGATATTATTCAACACTCCAAGACAGAACAAGCAGGGGGAAAAAAGAAGTGTGTTATGTTATTTGAGAAGACAAAATTAATTTTGGTATATATTTTAATTTAGATTAACTTCATAACCATCCACAGTGGCATTGTTATTTTCCATCTTAGATTCAACTGGTTCAAGTGATTGAGTTCTTTCTGCATAAACTTTGCATTACATTTAATTCTGTGATTTCAGTAGAAGCAATGTATCTTTTTATTATGCACATGTCACCACTCCCCCAAAAGTCTCCACAGATATCAAGTCATATAATCACAACAAAAACTAATCAGCTCCACTTGTGAGAAAGAAAGTATGTCAGGGAAGTAAATAGAAGCAGTAAATCAGGAGACAACTGAGAAGGCAAACAGAGCACAGAGGTTACTAAATAACCCAGGAAGAGGTGGGATCTGAGGCACTCACAGAATTAACCTTTGCCACCTCCTATGATCACATTATCTACAGTCTCAGTGCTTGGAATATTTTCTGCCTGCTAATTAGAATGTGAAGAGTATATTTTTTTCCTAGGCTCTAACAAAATTTAAAATAAAAGTAATAATTATTCTGTGTTCCATTTTGCCCTTGGTAATAAATGTATGAAAGAAGACAAGAAGGGGCTTCTATCTACATACAGCTGTTTTTTTTTTTTTTTATTTACCATTTCCAATTTTTCCTTTATACTTTTTGTCTATTAAAATGATGAGGAAATCTGTGGAACACCTGCTTAGTATGTGTGGTGCCATGTTCAATCCTCAGCACCATAAAAATTTTTAAAAATAAATAAATAAAATGATGATGGGTTTTTATATACCGATTTATTATATTCACAAGAGTATTCACAAGGGTTTTTAAGTTATGCTAAATTTTGCTCAGGCAATTTAGGACCATTATTTCAAAACCAAACAAGGTGGTATATTAATTATTGACCTTATTAATAGTTATAATTCAAGACGTAATTTAATTTTTTTTTAATCTTAAGTCACTATAGTCTGTAGGTTTTTAACTGACTTTGCTTTTTATTGCATTCTAAGGATAAAATGGATATATTATCATTACCTAATTAAATAGTAATTTTTCCTTTAAACTCTTAATTCTCATCAATAGGAACGATTTGTTTTTATGTTATATTAGATGCTTCAGACTTATTTTTTTTTGCCTAAATTCAAAGAATAATACCAAATTATAACTCAGCAGAGTGTGTTGGCTTTCCATTACCATTCACCTGAGGTGAATCAACTTGAGAAGAAAAAGTATTTATTTTGGCTCATCATTTGGAGGTTACAGTCCATGCTGATTGGCTACATTGCTTTGGGGCCCATAGCAAAGCAGCCTCGCCATGATAGAAAGCATGTGTCAGAGAAATCTGCTCCGCTCATGGCTCCAGAAAGCAAAGAAAGAGGAAGAAACTGGTATCCCCAATCCCCCTTCAAGGTCAGTTTCCCAATCCTTTAAGATTTTGTCAAGTAACACCACATTCTAACAGCAACAAACCAAGGAACAAGCCTTTGACACATGAGCTTTTGTGGGAAATACAAGATCCAAAATATTGCACAGCATGAAACAACTACAAAATATCTCCTAAAGGATAAAATTAATTTATTTGATCACTTATTAAGATTGTAACTGTGTTATGAAGACCATGGGACAAAGGCATTTGTGATACTGCTGTCCAGTTAGCACTTCAGATGAACGGAACAATTCTGTCCCAAAATTGTGTGTTTTATTTCTAAACTATTGTCTAAGGGAATAACAGGAACATGGTGTCATAGAAACATTGTGAAGATTTTTTATATTATGTCAAAAGGATTATGTTTGAATATATTTCTGAAAATTAACCAAGTGAATACTTCAAACCATCTATTCATTTTTGCAATTGAAAAGAAAATAAGCTGGGGTTGTGGCTCAGTGGTAGAGTGCTTGCCTCACACGTGTTCAGGCACTGGGTTCAATTCAAAAACTTCTATTCTTTAATATATTTAAGTTTTAGATGAATCAATTGAGCTGATCAAAGCAGAATGTATGAACATCTTCAGTAGATTAGATAATTATTTATGGTGTTTGAATAGGCTATGCTTCACGTAACCATCATGATGAAAACATAAAATTGGATTCTAGAAAAATTAGTGCTGTTCATTCCTAGCTCAGCCAAACTTCATGCCCTTTTCCATGACTATAATACATACATTTATATACATATATGTATATACAAATGTGTGTGTGTACACACACACATATATATGGTAAAATCTCTTTATCAAACACTCTGCACTTGACATCTGGAACATAAAATTTGTTGTACATATGTGAACCTCTCTGATCAATGGTGTATCATCATGATTAAGATCTTGGGCTATGGAACTTAAGTTTCAATTCTGCTTTTACTACTTACTAGTTTCTACTACTTACTGTTGTCAAGTTAACCTTCTATGTCTCAGGTGTCTATTCTATTAAGTGGAGATAATGATATTTTCTTATAGGATTATGATTAGACTAATAGTACATTTTCTAAAAATGGAAAACATGCAAAAGTAGATTTTATTATTATATTTCACAATGTATAAACTTTATAGGACAAGTTCATACTAGATTTTGCTTGCAATTATGGGCACAGGTGTAGCAGGAAACCTGGATTCCATTTTATTTCAGTTATATGTGTTAAGTGAATTAATATTTACATGACTAATGCCTGTATTATGATCAATACTACCATTTATGGCAATATATGTATGAGATATTAGCAAAGGCAGTTTACATTTTTTAATAAAACCCTTTATTCAGAAGAATACTATTGACATTTTCATATTAAGAAACAAACTTTACATTCTGAATAATTTGCTCTGGTGTCCCTTGATTAAAAAGAAATTGATGTGGAAATTGCAGGTAGATTTACAAGACTTTAAAATGTTTTCTAATTTCATAATATTTCACTACTCTCCAGCCTATCACAGAAAGGTTACATTTTAAAATGTGATATCATCACAACTAATCTCTTTAAAATTATGAGTGATGGAACATTCTGTTCCATTCTTCCTTGACATTTTTAACATCTCTGAAGCTTGATAGTTCATAAATAATTTTAAACAAAATTTGAGCCATGCATTTCTGAACTGAGCATAATTGGTTTCAACTGAGTGCTTATTCTTAATTAATGTTTTGATAATTCACTAAAAATATGTTTACATATATTTGTATTTATATTTTGATATGGGAATTATTTTGAATAATTTGTATTATAGAATTAAATATATTTTTGAATACTTGTATTATTGTGCATAATAAGGAACATTCTGCTTGGGGCAGCTGTTCCAAGATGTTTTCAATATGTAGAGCGACATCTCCCAGGACAGATTAGTAATGAGGAGGATACTCTGAGTAAGTCCAACAGTCTCCTCCTGTAAGTTTGTTAAGTTCACAAAGCAATTGTATGGTATCTGTAACATATTAAATAATAATATAAATATAAGTTATGAACACATTAATCTTTTAAAAATAATTCTGACATGTTTATGTTTCTATATTATTGTCAAGTAACATTTTACCTTTTTCTCTTGCAAATTTTATAACTAGAATTCTAAATTAAGCAATCTATATTTTTTTCAAAAAATTAATTTATGAAAATGTCCTCATATCTTGTCTGTCATTATTTATATTATATATCTAATTTTAAATGATCTTCATTTAAATCATTATATTTGAATGTATTTTCTTTTTAAAAGTATTTTTTTAAAGTAGTTCTTGAATACATTAATCACATTATTCTTTTCTGTAGTCATTCTGCCTTATCAGTATTATTACAATCACCTTATGTGAATAATAATGTGGTCAATTTTCCATGTAGTAAATTTTGATATTTTTAGAAAATGCTTCACTCAACTAAATTTCAGGCTAATATTCAATGTTTATTTGATTTCAGATATATAGTTTTCAAGGGTACGAATCAAACTCCTAGTTGTACTTTGGTGACTTCCCACATATTTAAGATGTATTATTTAATATTGCTGTAAAAATAATCAGTATATAAGAGTGCAAAATATTCCTCCCATCATCTGCTATCCATTTAATTAATTGTTCGATTCTAATATGCAGGTATAATTCAATCAGTATTGCTAGATTGTACAACCAATGGAAAACAATCTTATTAACTAGAATAGAGGTATTATGTATCCTTGGTTATGCTATTAAAAACTCATTTCCAAAGTTTACTTTTTCTCCCTTTCAGTTCAGTTACATCATATTTTACATTCCATCTTCAAATTCTTTCAACTTCCTAAAAGACTTAAAATATTATCATACATTGAAGTTCTTTGCTGTCAAGATGAATAAGCTTTGACATAGTCTCTGTTTTATTATTCACAACTTATATATTATAAAAAATTGTTTCATCACCCTAAAATAATTATTTGTTTTACGAATGCAACCCTCCTCATTCTGCTCACTGATTATTTTACCGTACTCCTTTTCCCAGAATGTTATACAACTGAAATCATACTATATACTGCCTTTTCAAACTATTTTATTTTGCTTAGTAACATATATTAAAATTTACTTCATGTCATTTATGTATTAGTAATCCTTTTTTATTGCAACATATTTTCATTTTCAAGTGATATCTTACTAGGCTGTGGGGGCTGACCTCAAATTTGCAATCTTCCTACCTCAGCTTCCCCTGTAGCTGATATTAACAGGTGTGGGCTACCCCATGCAGCTTCAAAATATACTTTTTAAAAAAATCTACAGGTGAACTACAATTTATTAATTGACCTGTTGAAATAAAATTTGGCTATTTCTAATTTTTAATAAAATTGAGTTAAGCTGCCATATACATTTAAGTATAGGTTTTCTCATGCACATAAATGTTAAAGGCTGTTACATAAAAGGGAGGAGTGAAATTGCTGAGTTAGATGATAAACCATGGTTGGTTCTTAAAGAAACTAAGAAAATTGAACAAACTGTCTTCCAAAGTGGCTATATAATTTGCCTTCCTGGTCTCAATGAACTAGAGTTCCCATGTTTTATGTCCATGCTACCAACTGGTATTATTAATTTTTTCAGGGGCCAACTACCAAGCCGCTACCAATTACCTAGCCACTGCCACCTACCAACTGCTGTTCTAACTGTAGTACACCAAGTAATTAAACTGAAATTTACTATCTATTTTACCTTATAAAATTTTTCTCACTTTAAACTATACCTTCTTCAGAATCACTTTAGAAAGAACTGTTCTTTCTCCTGGAGAAATCTGCAGTAGATTCCCTGGATAATGTATCAACTCTTTCCTGGTTTGTCCTTGATCTCCAGGGCCATATACTATTTTTATTTTTTTATTTTCAAATATTGTTATTGATTCATTCTTTCCATTGTTCATTATTTACATGAGGACTCTGGAGGAAGGAAAAGATGATCCTTCTACTCTGTATATGCCAATAACCAAATATTTATCTTTGTGTAATTAATAGCGATCACTATTTCTAATTATAAATATTTTTAAATTAACTAATGCTTTTTTTGAAACTTAAAATTGTGAAATGTTTTCCTGCCATTTTGGAAAAATTGTACAAAGTATACTGTAACTTACACTAGGTATGCAAAATAAAAATCCATCTCATCTTATAAAAATGATCCTGAATTGATTAGTTGCATTGTATGCAATCTTAATATGAACACCAGGCAAAGATGCTATGTGAACAGAAAATTAAAGATCTATATCATTTTTAAACATAGATAGGAAAAATTTAAATAAATTCAAATAGATTAGTGAGTATTTAAAAATGATTTGTTCGTATATTTCAGTTTTGTTTTGTATTATTTTTATTTTTAATTTTTAAAATATACATATATACATATATTTCTATCACATATTTTTCCTTGATTCTCTCGTGTATTTGGCTAACAGCCTATCCTGATTTTCTATTTTACACTTCCTTTAAGCTTTTAATTTTGTCTTCTCTCCTCCTCCCACATAATCATCACTTCCTGCATCACTTCTCTCCCCCTGTCCACCATTTGAAATTATAGACCCTTTTGCAAACTTATAGATCATATTGTACACAATAAAGGACCATAATATTTCTGTTTTCTGTGACAAATAAATCATAGATATCATAGCAGGATCTGTTGATTTTAATGTTGTATATTCTTTCTATTGGTTGTTGTAATTATTTGTCTCCCCCTAAACAGTGAGGTACTGAAAATCTTCAGGAACACTGATTTCATAGGGCAGAAACTACTGCCTCAGATCCATACTGTTAGATGTGTAGAAACACAAACAACATGAAAAAGCAAGAGAACAAAGTGCCACAAATCAAGATACTTCAATAACAGAATCTATCAATAAAACAGTAGAAGAAATGTCAGAGACAGAGTTTAGAATGTACATAGTTAAACTGATCTGTGAGGTAAAGGATGATGAAAGGAGTAAAATCTGAGAGAAAATACAGGATGAAAAGATCACTTCAATAAAGAGATACAGATCCTGAAGGGAGAAAAAAAGTAGAGCTCTTCAAAATGAAAGAATCAATCAATAAACCAAATTAAAAATTTAATTGAAAGCATCACCAACAGACTAGAGCACTTGAGAGACAGCATTTCAATCAAGGAAGGCAAAATATATAATCTTGAAAATAAAGTTGATCATGGAGAAAAGATGTTAAGAGACCATGAATAAAACTTCCAGAAAATATGGAATAACCTGAAAAGATCAAGTTTAAGATTTATCAGGATAGATGAAGGCTCAATGATAAAAACTAAAGGAATGTACAAAATTTTCAATGAAATAATATTAGAACATTTCCCAAATATAAAGAATAAAATGTGGAATCAAATACAGGAGGCTTATAGGACTCCAAATATACATAATTACAACAGACCCACACCAAGTCACATTATTATAAAAATGCATAATATACAAAATAAGGATAGAATTTTAAAGGATGTCAGAGAAAAATGACAGGTTATATTTAGAGAAAAATCAATCCAGATCTCATATATACCAAGCTCTGAAAGAAAATAGATGCCAGCCAAGAATACTATACCCTACAAAATAAAGTTTTAGACTTGACAATGAAAAACCTACCATGATAAAAAAAAATTTAAAAAATTCACAACTAGAAAGCCTGCACTACAAACATGCTGAATAAAATATTTCAGAAGAAGAGATAAAAAATAAATGTGAAAATCAATAAAGGGAGGGAATATACTAGAAGAAATAGTCAATCAAAGGAAAAACTAAAGCAAATTAAAAAATCAGAAATAAATAATAAAAACAGGGAAGAAAATAAGTTCTCAATAATAATATTGAAAGTAAATGGCCCAAACTCATCAATCCAAAGACATAGGCAGGCAAATTGGTTTAAAAAACAAGACCTCATAGGTAAAGATATCCACAGACTGAAGGTAAAATGATGGGGGGGAAAGTAAAACATCATTCACATGGTGTCATAAACAAACAGGGGTTTTATCCTCATATCAAATAAAGTGGACTTCAAGACAAAGTTAATCAGAAGAGACAAAAGAGGATATTTCATACTGCTTAAGGAAATTATTCACCAACAAGACATATCAATCATAAACATTTTTGCCCCAAACAATGGAGCTTCTACAATAATCAGACAAACTCTTCTAAATTTCAAGAATCAAATAGACCACAACACAATTACACACCTCTCTCAGCACTGGAGAGATCTTCTAAACAAAATGTAAATACATAATCTATTGAACTAAAAATTACAATAGTTATGATTCATATTTAACAGACATATATAAAAAATATTTCATCCACTAATGATTAAATAAACTTTCTTCCCAACAGCACATGGATCCTTCTCTAAAATAGACCATACCTTAGGCCACAAAGCATTTCTTAGCAAATACAAAATAAATAAATAAATAAATAAATAATACCTTGTATTCTATGAGATCATAATGGAATGAAACTAGAAATCTACAAGATAATAAAAAGCAGAAGCTACACTAAGTCCTAGAAACTAAGTAATATGTTATTAAATGGATATCAGAACAAATACAAAAAATGAAATAAAAATACTTAGAGGTAAATGAGAAGAGTAAAATGATATATCAAAATCTCTAGGACATGATGAAAGTAGCTCTAAGAGGAAAGTTGATTGCATGGAGCAGTAGAAGACAGGAAATAATTAAAATAAGAGCTTAGATCAATGAAAATTGAAATAAAACATTTCAAAAAATTAATTAAAAAGGTGGTTCTTTAAAAAAATAAATAAAAGTAAATGCTTAGCTAACTTAATGAAGAAAAAAAAAACAGAGAAAATTCAAATTACTAAAATATATGATGAAAAAGAAAATATAATTGAAACTACTAAAATACAGAGGACAATCAGAAACTATTTTGAAAATTTATACTCTAAAAAAATAGAAAATCTTGAAGCCACTGACAATTTCTATAGACAATTAAGAGTGTGAAGAGAGAGCCTAGAGAATTGGAGAAAATCTTTGTCATGTGCACCTCAGATACAGCCTTAGTCTCCAGAATTTTTAAAGAATTCAAAAGTGTTAACAATAAAAACAT